>NC_053154.1:242259671-242476657 GCF_016835505.1 Polypterus senegalus
TATATATATATATATATATATATATATACATATATACACACACACACACAGTGCCTTCTTAAAGTGTTCAGACACTTCACTTCTTTCTTATTTTGTTAGGATGCAGCCTTATGTTAAAATCTCTTAATTAATTATTTCACTCATCAAACATTTAAAACAGGCTTTTAAAAATCTGCTTTCTTTTCTTTCTTTTTTTTAAATAATGGGGGTCTGCTGGAAACAGTGTGTCACCATAAACAGACTACTTTGCTGGACAGTTGGGTGGCATCATTAACGTAACTGGAAGATTGAAATCACAGGTACAAGTTTGCATCCTAGGATATTAACCAGAATGCCGAAAGTGGAAATGTCATTAAATTCCTAAACAATTTCCAGCCAGCTTTGTTCCAGACCTCTTCAGCAATTCATCTTTTGTTGAGAGGTGTCAAAGAATTTATACACCTAACCACAATTCATCCTGTCCGAGGTCATTAATATTAATGTTTTTTAACTTTAGCTACCCTAGGGTTTAATAAAGGAGGCAAGGAAGACACCTAACCTGTCCTGCGAAGACCAGCAAAGTTTGTTTTTTCCTAAATTCAGTCCAGTAACAGTAGAAGCCAGAAAGGCTATGGCTCCAGACATGAAACATGTGCAAGGATAAGGCTTTCAATCGTTTTTGCTGTACTCGGCCCATCTCAAGAGTTTTCATGCCTCTGGATAGGCACCTTTGATGACCTGAAACATGCTTCAAAGGCAATCGACTACTTTGAAGCTACAGGTATTTTTCCCTTTTATTGGAATCTATCTTGGTATTTCATTCCTTTTAGATATGTTGTCTCTACTAGGCTTCTGGAGATTCTTACTTGATACAAACTGTTTTCTGCTTTGTATAACATGCCTTCATTACTATTGGCTTGTTTTTGACTGCGCTTATCACACTTTTGGGGGATGATGTTACGTTCTGTCTCTTAGGAGTGTGGCCCCTTGTTTCAGTGCTTTAATTGATGGGTATACTGCTCAGAGTCAGGTATTGCAGATCTGGGATGTTTAGTGGGTTGGCTCCATGCCTCATTAACTTGAGTTCGTAAAAATTACTTTTGAACGCTTTGAAAACACTTCAGTTTTTTTCCGGTTCCTCCTGACTCATAAGTACAAGAAAAGTTCTTCACAGGATATACCATTTGACTTGTCTTTATTTCTAGTTTGAATATTTCTGGGGAAGTGAGACCATAGCTTTCATCGGGTTCTTAAAGGGGTCTGTGACTCAAGAAAGGTTAAGAATCACTGACTATTTCAGGGTCAGTGATCGTAGAGGGTGAAAAATTACAAATTTCTATTAAGATTAAGAATATTTATAATTTAAACACTTAAATTGAAGCACACATTTTAATATTTCAAATATCTTATGCAAATGTTCTTGTTTATTCACTTATAACTTATGATGTAAATCACATTAAATTTCCTATGAACACACTGAATTAGGGCAGCTTAAGCTAATTCAGACTTTTTGTGTCACTGTGCATCTAAGAAGAATACTGAAGAACAATAGCAATAATAAATGATTAAATATCAATAAAAATCATTAATGGAATTATAAAATATATAATCTACTATATAATAAAACACTACGGTCTGTGTGTGTGTACTCTCCTTTACAGCAGTATGATTGGTCAGTGTGGCTTTGGTGTGATTGGTCAGTTTAGCTTTGTCGATGCTATCGAAAGAGGAAGTGCAAGTGTTATTCATGCAAGTAGGAGAAACAACATGATAGACATGTTGAGAAAATCCTCTTCAAAAAAGAGATGTATAAAAGCAGACAGGAGGTGAGAAAGGTGCCTTGAAAATGACGATAGGGAGTGAGAAGCAAGCTTTATAGAAAGATTAGACCGTGCTCTAGAAGAGGAAAGGCCGGTGAAGAGAAGCTCAGACACACATGAATACAGCTGTCAACAGGTAATGTGGCTAATAAATAATAAATAACTAAGAAATTACTAAAATATTCTGTCATTAACTGACACTTCATTTAAATCACTGTTGCAAGTATCATGGATAAAAATCAAGATCCTGGCCTTTAATGACCTCTTGGGCACAACCATCAGTAGTGTGTTTGTTTGCAGAGAGATTGTTGACCTTGTCAAGAGGTTTACTTACCTTGGTAGTGACATTCTTGTCTCTGGTGACTCTTCCTATGAAGTCAGTAGGCAGATTGGGAGAGCATGGGGGGGTTCATGAGGTCACTGGAAAGGTGTGTGTGACGCTCCCGATATCTATGCAAAAGGACAAAGGTCCAAGTCTTTAGAGTCCTGGTGCTTCCTGTCTTGCTATATGGTTGCGAGACATGGACGCTATCCAGTGACCTGAGACAAAGACTGGACTCCTTTGGTACTGTGTCTCTCCGGAAAATCCTTGGGTACCGTCGTTGGTTTGACTTATGTCGAATTAGCGATTGCTCATGGAGTTCCAAATGAGGCACATTACCTGCATTGTGAGGGAGCGTCAGTTACTCCACTACGGCCATGTGGCGTGTTTCCCTGAGGGTGATCTGACTCGTAAGATTCTCATTGTTGGGGACCCGAGTGGCTGGACTAGGCCAAGGGATCGCCCACGTAACACCTGGCTGCGGCAGACAGAGGGTCATTTCCGAGGGTGGGACTGGACTGCGTGTTTCCCTGGGGGGTTGGCAACCGGGATCCTGAGTTGTTTCGTCGTGTAGTGGGTGTGGCAACACAATGTACCAGTGCATGTTCCCCAACTTGACTTGACTTGCATGTAATATACGGTAATCACATACTCTTTTTCAATACTGTTTGGTGAATACAGTATTGTACACTATTCTACTGAATTTATAACACACGAATGATATAATTAATTTGACATTAAATAATTCACTTTCAAAAAAGTGGACATTACAACAGATAAGAGTTCATGGATTGTGCAAATAAGAGCATTTATCTTTTAATTTAAATGGTTACTTTTTCAGTGAAAGGAATATCAAGGATGCAATATTTCACAGAAATTGAGGCCAGGAAGCTGAATGGGAAAATAATAATTCAGCATGTAAGTGAATCTAGGTTACTGTATTTAGTTACTAGTATTATTACCCAAGGCATTCACTTTCTTTTATTGTACAAATCATAAAACATGAGTGACTTTACAATATTAAATCACAAACTAAAATTGTACCTATTTACTCCAAAGCAATTTTTCCATTCAGATTAACAAGTATTAAAATAATGCACTCCTTTTTTGCAAACAAATTGCAGTTAAATTAAGCAATCTTACATTTGACTAAATCAAGATTGAAACCTTCTGTGTTATAGCTAGTAACAATCAATATATTGCAGTTAAGTTCAACGCTTATGATGTTTCTTAAAGGTCAGTTATAATTAGCTAAGAAAGTACAAGGATTCATCAACCCACAAGCTTTAACTACTAGCAAATTATATTTTATTGTGGCAAGGTTTGAGAAACATAAAAATAAAACAGTGAAACAAACTCAAAACCAAAAGTATTATTATTGCTTCATTTTATTTCAAATAATGCACACATACCTGCACTATTTTAGCCATCAACAAAAGGCAGAATAATGTTATTAGAATGCTTTGACAATTAGGATGTTCTTGACTGCTTATGTCATTATAAGAAATCCTTTGTAAAATTTCACAGATGAGTATATTAATGCTCTGAATTTGCTTTAAATGGCCGAATGGACAACATGCCATCTAAAATTGAAGAGGTGAGTTCCAAAACCTGCTAAGTACATTTTTTGGCAAACTTTAGGTGAAGCATGTTTGTGACTCATCAAAGGGTCGGCTATGTGCTTGGTATTGAAGTGGGCTTCAAAACCTGCTAAGTACCAAAATATAGTGCTATAAATTTTGATGTGAGTTCCAAAACCTGTTAAATACATAACCAGCTTAGTTCCAAAAGCTGCTAAGTACACCAGCCAATCATCTCAATATGCCACACTCAGAGTTTTAGGAAGAGACTAGCAGGTGCTTAACTACAAGTCTGCAACTGCAAAAGTCTGCAAAAAAAAGCTCCCATTTCACTTGACAAAAGTTTGAGTGGAGGAAATAACAAGAAGCAACATAAACATAATAGACACTATTGTGAAACGTGGCAGCAAAATAAAAAAGTTGTCAGCTGACCCACTTCCACTGAACTGTTGTGTTAATCCAGCAAAAGCAAAGGATGTCGAAATGTTGCTTAGCAAAATGGGAGTCAATATGTACAATCCGCAATCAGAAAAAGAGTTCTCTACATAAGAGGAGGCAGGCTCTACATTCAGAATTAAACCTCTTGACAACTAAAGAAACTGAACAACTAATTTACAAATCCAGACATCATTATTATGAACATGGAGAGAAAGCTAATAAGCTTTTAGCGCAACAAATTCACAAGCAAGAAGTGCGCAACGCAATCTCGGTAATTACTAACACGAATGGAGATAAAATATAATGTGCACTTTTAGAGACTACTATAAATCCCTATATACTACTGAGTTTAAAGAAGACAATATACAATCTAATGCATTTCTGGATAAATTACAGATACCACAAATTGACGCTATTAGTGTGGAGGAGCTCGATAAACCTCTGTCATTATCAGAATTACTGGATGCTATAAAGTCACTCCAAGGTGGAAAAGCAGCAGGCCCTGATGGCTACCCTGCAGAGTTTTACAAGAAATTCTCCGCTCAGCTAGCTCCCTCCTATTAGCAACATTTACAGAAGCCAGAGATAACCAATCTCTTCCACAAACCTTTCGCCAAGCACTAATCACTGTCTTTCCAAAACAAAATAAGGACTTATTACAATGTGCATCATACAGACCAATTTCACTTCTGAATAACGACGTTAAAATACTCTCTAAAATCATAGCTAGAAGGATGGAGAAAGTGCTCCCCTCAATAATATCACAAGACCAAACTGGATTTATTAGGGGCCGACACTTATCTTCAAATCTTGACGCCTGTTTAATGTAATATACTCACCAACTAAATCAAACACCCCAGAAATATTATTATCATTGGATGCAGAAAAAGCATTCGACATGATTGAATGGAAATACCTTTTTACTATTTTGGAGAAGTTTGGGTTTGGCCCGAACATTTGTGCATGGATTAAATTACTGTATACTAACCCAGAAGCTTCAGTTTGCATCAATAACATTTGCTCAGACTACTTTAAACTAGAACGTGGCACAAGACAAGGATGCCCTTTGTCACCACTGCTGTTTGCAATTGCCATTGAACCACTGGCAATACATTGTCGAAATACTGATCAGATAAAGGGGATTAGCAGAGAAGGACTGGAACAGAAAATCTCATTATATGCAGATGACATGGTACTGTATATATCGGACCCAGAAAATTCTGTGCCTGCAGTCTTAGCAGCACTCACAGAATTTCAAAAGCTCTCTGGTCTCAGAATTAATCTGAATAAAAGTGTACTCTTTCTGGTGAATTCAGCATATAATATTAGATTAGACACCCTTCCTTTTATCATTGCAGAACAGTTTAAATACCTCGGGGTAAACATCACAAGTAAACATAAAGCTCTTTATCAAAAAATTTATCGTCTGTATGGAAAAAATTAAACAAGACTTGCATAGATGGTCAACCCTTCATCTCACACTAGCTGGAAGAATTAACACTGTTAAGATGAATATTCTTCCTAAGCTCCTTTTTATTTCAAAACATACCAATATACATTAATAAATCGTTCTTTAAGCAATTAGATTCAACAATAACCTCATTTATTTGGAATTCTAAACATCCACGCATCAAAAGAGCGACCCTACAAAGACAAAAGGCAGAAGGCGGCATGGCTCTACCTAACTTCCAGTTTTATTACTGGGCAAATATACAGTCGATAAGAACCTGGACACAAATAGAAGAACATACACAGGCATGGACCGCAATAGAAGTAAAATCCTGCAGTACTTCTTTGTATTCCTTGCTTTGTGCTCCAATAAACACACGTTATCGGCAATACACTAATAACTCAATTGTGCTCCACTCACTTAGAATCTGGAACCAATGTAGAAAGCATTTTAAGACGGAGAAGCTTCTTTCTGTGGCACCCCTGCAAAGAACCACCTCTTTCAACCCTCACAAACATATGCAGTTTTAATATCTGGAAAAATTTGGAATTAACTTGCTTAGAGACCTTTATATAGACAACGTCTTTGCATCCTATGAACAATTACGTTCCAAATTTAACATTCCAGCTACAAATTTCTTTCACTATCTTCAAATCAGGAACTTTGTTAAACAGAACCTTCCAGATTTTCCTCATCTTGCACCCTCATCCACGCTGGAAAAATTATTGCTCAATTTCAAGGAGTTAGACTCCATCTCTACAATATATAAAATCCTTTTACAATCCCTTCCTTTCAAAGATCCAAGAGGACACTGGGAAAATGATCTCTCAATTAATATATCAGAAAAGGAGTGGAAAGTAGCAATGCAGAGAATTCACTCAAGCTCCATATGCGCAAAGCATACAATTATACAACTCAAAATTATATATCGAGCACATCTGTCTCGACTAAAACTCTCAAAATGTTTCCAGGGCATGATCCAACCTGCGAGCGTTGCAGCCAAGCCCCAGCCTCACTAGGTCACATGTTCTGGGCCTGCTCCAAATTAACATTATTCTGGACAAAATTTTTAATTACCTCTCAGACAGTCTTGGACTCACAATCCCTCCTAACCCATTAACAGCTGTGTTTGGGGTTCTTCCAGAGGGTCTTAAAGTGGAGAAAGACAAACAAACTGTGATTGCATTCACTACACTGTTGGCACGCAGACTTATTCTGATAAACTGGAAGAACCCAAACTCTCCTCTTTTAAGTCAGTGGGAAACTGATGTGTTATATTATTTAAAATTGGAAAAAATCAAATACTCAGTTAGAGGATCTGTGCAGACTTTTTTCAAAACATGGCAGGATCTAATCAGTAATATTTTGAAATGATTTCATAAAGCACATAGAATTTGTTGATTTAGGTATTTTTAAAAGCCTTAAATTTTACACCGTTTGGCTTGCTCTCTCTCTCAAGGGTGGGGATCGATCTGTTCTTAGCATAATTCTTTTTTTGTAAAACTTGATTGCTATGTATTGATTGTAATAAAATTAATAAATAAATAAAAAAAAAAAAAAGAAAAAGAGTTCTACCTCCCAATCATTGGAACAGCCAACAAAAACACTAAACCAATGGCAGACAGTGATACCAAAATATATGATGAAGACGATGTAGTATATTGACATTCTAGAGATTGCTTATAACTTGTTTAATTTACTACTTAAACAATGCTTAACAGGAATTCATGACTTTTAGCATTACTTTTTAGCTAAATAGTTTAAAGACTAAAAGCTCTGTATTTCTTTTGTTATATAATAAGCTTATTTCAAGATCCAGAGCACTTTTGATGAAAGTTTCTACTTATAGGTTTATGGAATAGCATTGATTTAGCATCAAAACCTGCTAAGTACGTTTTTTTCCTATTTTTTACAAAAATGTAAAATATTCAGATTTCTGAGATGTCCAGCAATTGACCTTCAGTAATGTAACAACCAACATTATACAAAAAGAATTTTAAAAATATCATTTCAAATACTTAAAAATTATTTTTCTCCTTTTCACAAAAAGTTGTCTCCTGTACTTAGCTGATTTTGCAACTCAGCTCTTCAATTGCACTAAAAAGCTATACTGTATTATATCTGATACATTCTAATACCATAAACAGTATAGAAATGGTGTATAAAAACATTGTTACAAATATTTTCTTTTATTACAAGCAAATATTACACTTTTGCTTGCATATTTATATTGTAGCTTAATTTCCTTTTGATAAGACCCAGATGAAATATCACACTTTCCAAAATACTATCACCCTTCAGAAAAAAACGAACAAGGTGTATTTGTGAATAACAGATACAAAGACTGGCAGTTTCTAACAACAACCTAAAATGTCTCTAATATTCCAGCATTGTTGGTTGAGTGTTGCCATTGCCACTATGCTGGGATAATGTAGCTATACTGAGTTAATTAATCATCAAGCAGCCATGATTATCTTTTGGATTCTTGCTTTTTTGCCAGGGACAAAATGTAGTACTACTCTTTATGTATTTAAATGAGAATTTGCTGAAATTGTACCACAAGCATGTCGGTGACAAAGAGACCAAACTTCCAGGCTCAAGATCAAGAAAAATCATTTTTACATATACAGTACTGTACTGTATTCCTTGCAATATGACTTAAAAACAACTTTAGCCTCTCCGACCTCATCTATACAGTCAACACAGGAAACTGAAACTTTAAATTCTTTTATCTGGAAAATGTCTGACCCCCATTATTAATCTTATATAGTTCATTGTGGTGAAATCGGGTTGTGCAACATGCACTCTTTGTTAGTCAGCCACCAGAGAATATTGACATTTTTCCTTTTCTGTTTTAGAAGGGACTCTATGGGACTTTCTGAAAAGAGATTTACATGGAAAGATTAGTTGTTTGTTCATGAACTCCGGGTGATCCTCTTGCTTCACAGAATACCTTTAAAGTTTCACAAAGAAGATGTAGTGGGATGGCACAGGATTTAAAAAGATGCCAAACATTTTTATTATAGAACCATTAGATTAATGGTAATAAATTTTAAGCCTGCTTCTGGCAAGTTTCTGGCACTGTATGTGTTGACCTTTAAGCAGTTAATAAGGCTATACCCTTTATTCACTACTGTTTGTCTTCAGTCTATCTTGATTTCCAGGCTACATTTACGCAAAACACAGTCTGTTACAGTAACTCAGCTTCTGGTTTTTATTCTCCTTTTTGTCCAACTGTGTCTTCATCACCTGGTTCTCTTTCAGTAATGCCATTAATATAGATGTTTGTTTCCTAAAATGGTAGATTTGACTGCTAATGGATAATAAGATTATGTCTAGTGTGTAACTTTGAGCAAAAAGTGAATAAAGTTTGGTTCCATAGCCTAATAGTAAACAGTGCTAATCTGCTAATACAGTAGCAGATGAAGATGATGGCTCAATGGTCATCGGAAAGGTGAATGGCCTAGGTATATAGTACGAACTTGATCTGTAACGTCTAACATTACAGAAAAGTTATGTTGTGCTCTCAAGAGTTATTTATATTCAATGGTCTTCAATAAAGAAAAAAATGATACACTGACAAATTCAAGATTATTTTCCAGATTTCATATCTATCCAGCCAGCTATTTTCTGGACCTTATTTATTTATCTATTTAGAGGGTTGTGGAGGGCTAAATATCCAGGAAAAAGCCTTGGTGGTATTTCAGTCCATCACACGGTGTAAGTGGACACACTCCCACACTTAATAAATCAGTTCTTCTTTGGAATGTGAGAGGAAGCCAGGCTACTTAGGCAAACACAGAAAGAACATGCAAACGCCTAGTAGGCAGCTGGAATCTAGCTCAGCTCCTTCATTATCTTTAGCTTTCACATACTACAAACAGCAGTATTTTTCTAAATTAGACATTACATTTAGAATATGACTGGAATTTGGAAAAAGTTGATGGTTGTTATAAATATTTTTAATAATGTAATTTATTTATTTATTTAACATTTTATTAATTTTATTAAAATCAAATAACATTCCATACAAGCAAGTCAAGTTTAACAAAACTAGGTTTGAAACAAATCAACCTCCACCCAAGAGAAAGAGAGTTAGCCCAGCAGAGTAAAAGTTAATTAATAGTAAAAAATATGTAAACAAATAAATGAATCAAAATAAATAGAATAAAAAAGAAGGGAAAGAATCTGATTCCTCAATTTAAATGCTTATTCTAAAATGTTATTGATTAGATCCTGCCAAGTCTTGAAAACGTTTTGCACAGATCCTCTAAGTGAGCATTTAATTTTTTCAATTTCAAGTAGTATATAACATTGGTTACCCACTGACTTAAAAGAGGTGAGTTAGGATTCTTCCACATGAGCAAGATAGTTTATGTACCAATAGTGAAGTAAAGGCAATTACAGTTTGTTTGTCCTTCTCCACTTTAAGCCCATCTGGGAGTACACCAAACACAGCTGTTAATGGGTTAGGAGGGATTGTGGCACCAAGGCTGTCTGATAGGAATTTTAAGATTTTGGCCCAAAATGATGTTAATTTGATGCAGGTCCAGAACATGTGGCCCAATGAGGCTGGAACTTGATTGCAATGTCCGCAGGTTGGATCTTGCCCTGGGAACACTTCTGACAATTTTAAACGAGACAGATGTGCTCGATATATAATTTTAAGTTGAATAATTGTATGCTTTGCACATATGGAGCTTGAGTGAATTCTGTGCATTGCTACCTTCCACTCCTTTTCTGTGATGTTGAGTGAGAGATTCTTTTCACACTGTACTGTGGGATCTTTGAAAGGGAGGGACTTTAAAATGTTTTTATATATTACGGAAATGCTGTCCTCAAGACTGATCAATGTTTTTTCCAGAATAGAGGTAGGTGGGAAGTTAGGAAAATTGGGCAGGTTTTTTTTTTACAAAGTTTCTAATTTGGAGGTAGTGAAAGAAATGTGTTGCTGGACAGTTAAATTTGGAGTGTAATTGTTTGTAGGATGCAAATACATTGTCTATGTACAGATCTCTAAGCGATCCTGAATGTTTTTCAGACATTAAAGACTACACACATTTAGGAAAAGGTGGTTCTCATGCAGAGGTGCCACAGATAAAAGCTTCTCTATCTTAAAATACTTCCTACATTGGTTCAATTTTCTGGGCGATGATTTGTAATTATTGCGGTACAAAGGAAGAAGTATACAGAAGCACTGCAGGAATTTATTTCTATTGTGGACCATGCCTGTGTCTGTTCATCTATTTCTGTCAATGTCCAGGTTTTAATAGCTTGCATATTTGCTGCCCTGTAATAAAACTGAAAGTTAGGTAGAGCCATGCCACCTTCTGCCTTAGGTCTTAGTAGGGTCACCCTTTGGATATGTGGATGTTTTGAATTCCAAATAAATTAGGTTATGGTTAAATCTAATTTCTTAAAATTCTTTGCAAGATACTGTATAATGACGATAAATTTAACTGAACTGCTTCTAGTAATAGTAGTAGCAGTATTAATATTGTCATATATGCACAGTACAGTAATTCTTATTTGAATTGTCTGACTAACATGCAATATGCAACAAGTCTTTGTCTCCTTGATAACAAAAATATACTTAAAAACAAAAAGTCTATTAATTACGAATGTCTTTTAATTTCTGTTTATATTATGTAATAAAGATCTATCTTTTCTAAAACCACCAAGACATAATGAAATTAGTCTAGCAGTTTATCTTAAAAACAGTAACGTGATCTATTAATTTACATTCATTCATTGATCCATTAATCCATCTTCCAAACCTACTTATCCAGGACAGGGTCGTGGTGGAGCTGGAGCCTACCTCAGCAAGCAACAGGCACAAGGCAATTAGCAGTCAATACAGCTTGCCAATGTGAAGAAGCATCAGACAAATCAGTTAACTGTTTAAGACAAAACCTATTGCTATATGTTCCCTTTTGTCGTAATTTTACATTTCTCATACATTGTAAAGCAGTAATAATTCTAAAGCTTTGTTGTGATGTAAGATTTTACATATAATTTGATAAATAGTTTGTGTATCTTTATTTGTATTTTAGTCAAAGCAATGTAACTTAGTTTTACATTAGTGAGAAGCATTCATATTTAACCCCAAATTACGACTGAGTCTCTTTGAATTTTACGACAGAGTTGGCGGAAGTGCTTGACACAAATGTTTCTCTGCTAGAGTCTATCAACCCCCGCAAGAAAGCCAGGTTGTCTAACTGCTAACTGTACTTTGACATATGGTTTGGGGGCAGGTGTTAAGATGTTCTATTTCCCCATTGGTCTGACGTATGGCTGTTTGGAATTGGCTTGTCTCAGAGGCCTTTAAGTACTATGACGCCCTATTGGCTCTAGGGGTTGGACAGAACATCTATAAATTTACTTGCTTAACCTCACACTATATCTCTTACTAACCTCTGATGATGAAGAAGTATCTCTCTTACTAACGTCTGATGATGAAGGAGCATCTCTCTTACTAACATTTATGAAGAAGCATCTCTTACCAAACTGATCCATGAACTGAAAGGACAACACGATGGAGAGCACAGCTCGGCAGCCATATTGGAACAGGCATGCAGCCTGTTCTGAAGAAAGCTGAGCACAAATGATGCCTTAACTAGAGACATTTTAAATAACTACAAGTCTGTGTGCCATCTGAACTACACATCACCATTGGACACACTCCCACAGGTTGTATGGTTGAAATGTACTTTGAATTTTGTTATTATTTATGAATATTACCAATAATACATTGTTTAAATTGTAACTTAACTCTTGCTTGTCTTTTACTATACCTAATTGCCTGAGGTTATAGATATAGAAGGGAAGGTGGGGAGAAGTTATATACAATAATACCTTATAAACAGTGGAAAGTCTGTGGGATTAGGCGTTCTGACAGAGGCTACATCTTAATAATACAATAGGGAAAGTAGAGCAATATATTACTCTACCAAGACAAACAAGCTTTATCCTTAAAGCATTGTTAAAATTCACAATATATTCATCTTTACCCTGAACTATTTTGTTTATAATGATATTAAAATTCTGAATAAGTGAATTTGGAGGACGAATGGATGGATATAATAATTTTTATTTGGGACTACTGAATATTTTTAGTTGATTAATTGATTCTCTAGCTTACGTAGAATAACATGGCTGTTATGTATTTTATCCTAATCTTGATTTGTTGGCTCATTTTCCCTATAACATGACAAAAGCTGTTGTGTTTTATCTAGAATCCCTTTCTTCAAATTAATATTAATACTAAAAAGAACTTTATCTTTATCAACTATTGTCATTTTAATTTCCCAATCTATAACTGAATTTAAAGTGTCTCTTGAGTAGCCATTTATTGCACTGTTCTTCCTCTGCACCTGTGCTTTTTTAAAGTACTCTTTATATCACTGTTATATTCTTTCCAGTCTAGTCAATTTGTATTTTAATAACCTACAAAGTAATACTTTTCTTTTTATTATATTATATAGCCTCTGAAATTAATCAAGTTTTATTAACTTTCGTAAATGTAATAATTTCACTGCATTCTTCATACCACAAAGGAACAATTCTTTTCTCTAATTACTGTTTGTTTAGGTACGCTATTCTCTGCCAGATCTAATATTGCTTTACATTTAATTTCATTAAACTAATCCATATCCATTTCTGGCACCTCCAAAGTACAGTCATCAATAAATTTAAATTCTTACTAAAAATGTCAGATTTTGTTTATCTCAAACATTACGTCAAACTGCTTGTGATACATCTTTTAAACTAATTTTAACAGTAATTTTAACAAATGATCAGTTCATACAGATTATTAACTTGGGGCTTCTCAGAGACACTTCACAAATAGTAATACTAAGTCCAAGCACAACAATTAATTACTCATTATATCATTTTTTCTTTCCTTATTATCACTTAAGAAAAAACTGTTTTAAAAATATTTAAAAAATGTTTAAAATCATTTCCTTTATTGATGCACCCATTCTTATGTGTTTTAACACTTCTACTATAGCATGTCATGAGTGTTAAAATGCCAACACCAAATAAATCAATTGTGTTTAGATTTAAAAATTTTTTGCATTTTAATATTTTGAGAACTTGTAATGTGCGAAGCTAGTATGATGGCCCTTCCTAGGACTCCAGATATGACCACATCACTTCTCTTTCCATCTAATAGGGGTTGTGTTAATCAAGATAAGGGGTCACAGTGTTAACTAAATGGGGTTGATGAAAAATGAAAATTTTTAAGCCTTGATCAATACACTTTATGAAACAAAATTTTATGCATATGCACATCTAAGTGTCTAATGTTTAATAATATCCCTTTGCCTTGGATGATTCTCTCAACAAAAGATTGAACAACATTTAATGTCAATTAGAATTCTGCTCTTTGATACGGCCTCTCAGAGACGGACCTGGATCAGATGGGCGAAAGTACAGACTCCTCGGGACCACGGTCCGCTACATCGTCGCCGGCTGAGAGCAAAAAGGGGAGCGAAGGTGCGATCGTGAGTGCAGATGTGGATAGCTCGCCGATTGGAGAGGATTACCTGAAACTGGAAAAGGCCGGGAGGTCCGCGGCTTCAGTTACGCAATTACACGGGACTGGAGCAGTGGGGACACCGGCTTCAGCAGAGTCTGCTGCTTCATCTACGGTACAAGAAGGCACAATTGAGCTATCTGAACTGAAAGTGTTGCTCGCTGAGCTCACGCAAGATATAAAGAAAAGCGAGAAGGCTAATGAGAAAGCAACGGCAAAGGCACATGAGAGACTGAAACAGGAGATGAAACAGGCCAATGAATGGCTGCGACAGGAAATCCAACAGGCAAATGAAAGGCTGCGACAGGAATTCCAACAGGCAAATGAAAGGCTGCGTCAAGAGGTACAACTTGAACTTCGACAGGTGCTGGGTAAAATTGAAGAGCACATTGAGAAAAACTCGGTTAAACTGAGCACGCTTGCTGATCAATTGGAGCATCTTAATGAGACATTCACGAATCGGATCGAAATGGCCGAACATTCAGCTGCCAGTGCCGAGGAAAGAGCAGTAAATGTCAGTTCGAATGTAAAAACTCGAGAAAACCTTGGAGACAGACTGGCTGCTTTAGAAGATGGGAGTAGAAGGTATAATGTCAGAATTGAAGGCCTGCCGGAGAATCGAGAAAGTTCAAACCCTGTGAAATTCGCAACTGAACTTTTTTCTAAAATAATCGGGGGCGACTTTAAAGCAGAATCTGAGATAGCAGCGCTTACAGCGTCTGCGATCAAACACCGTCAGACCCCGACCAAGATCTTTTATAGTTCGTTTTGAACGATTATCATTTAAGTTAGAGGTGATGGCACTCCTCAGAAAAAAGGAAGATATTATATATGAAAATAGCCACATTCGTGTCTTCCTGACTTCTCTCCAGCAACAGCTATTAAACGCAGCCTTCTATAATATTAAACAGCGGCTACGGCAAGCCAGTGTCAAATACGCCTCCTGTATCCGCAAAACTGAAAGTGGAATGGCAGGGTCATTTCTATGTTTTCGCTAGCAAGGAGGAAGCAAGAAAATGAATTAAGAAAGCTGATCCCGGGACTATTCTGATACATAATTGTGAGTCATGGCGGTAAATGATAATGCTAGGATTAATAATCTACTGTCTGATCTATTTGTTTTAAAATACGGGTTTTTTATCAGCATATATTCTCATATTCTTATTATTACTTACTTATTACTTATTATTACTTAGTATTACTAGGGCGCTAAATGTTTATGTTTTATTGTGCTTAATTACGTTTTCCTCCTTTTTTTTCTTTTTCTTTTCTAATTATTTCATGTGTACCCTAAATGAGACTGTTCAATATCATACCCTTGGTTTACTGTTATTGCTATTACTGCATTAAGACTTGTTATGCTTATTTTGGACACATCTTTAACACCATCACCTGGGTTTATTATCTGGGGGTATCATCTTAATGCACTAAAATTGCTGAAGATTATATATATATATATATTAAGTGCAAAATTCTTTTTTTTTTTTTTCCTCTTTTAAAGACTATATTGGTAACAGATATCTCTATCTTTTAACCTTAAAGCGCCACTGCATGGGGGCTTGATGTGCTTTGGACGTGCTCTGTCTCTGGGTATGTCAGAGGACTGGGACTGCGTGAAGTGGGTTTTAGCCTCACCTGGGGAGGCAAAAGGGAGGGTGGGGGTTAAGGGGGGAAGAGAAAGAGAGCAGGCTTGATCTATACCTAATCTATCATCTCAATCTTTATAATTATAACTATCAACGTAATAATAAGCTGCATGGCAACAACTCTTGGGGAATAGGAAATTAAGACCTAAACTATTTCACTTCCAGTTAAGACTATAAAATGACATCAAAAACTCAGAATCAGTGTCTCCATGATGGGACAGTTAACTTCGTAAGCTGGAATGTTAAAGGCCTGAATCACGAATTAAAGAGAAAGAAAGTACTTTCTCACCTAACAGGTCTAAATGCTAAAATAGTATTTTTACAGGAAACCCACTTACTAAGTAAGGATCAGTTCCGGCTGCAAAAGACTGGACTGGCCAAATGTTCCATTCTAGTTTTACAAAGAAAACTAGAGGGTGGGAATTCTCATACATAGAACAGTACCATTTGTAGCATCAGATGTAGTATTGGATCCTGAAGGGAGATATGTGATGGTCATGGGAGACTTATCTAACTGTAAAATGATTTTGATAAATGTTTATGCACCTAATGTTGATGATAAGGAATTTATACAAAATTTATTTGCATCCATTCCCAATCTGAACACTCATAAACTTATAATGGCTGGGGACTTTAATTGTGTTTAAATCCACTTTTAGATAAGACTTCCTCCACAGGGGGAACGGCAACTAACACCGCAAAGATAATTACAAAGTTTATAACTGATCACAACTTATCAGATCCCTGGAGGTTTTTAAACCCAAATTCAAGAACATATTCTTTCTACTCACCAGTACATCATTGCTACTCAAGGATTGATTACTTCTTTATAGATAATAACTTCTTGCCTAAGATTAAATCTTGTAAATACGATGCTATTGTTATTTCAGACCATGCTCCGATGATCTTGGAGCTGAAATTACTAAGCCCCATACACTCACCCGCAGATGGCGCTCAACCGCTTCTATTAGCTGACGAGAATTGTACTGAATTTATATCCAAACAAATCAATTCTTTCTAGAGACAAATACATCCCCTGAGATCTCTGCAGGAATACTCTGGGAAACTCTTAAGGCCTTCTTAAGAGGACAGATTATCTCATATCTTTCCCACAGAAATAAATCCGAAGCGAAGAAAGTAGCAGAGATAAAAGCGAAATTACTAAAATAGATGAAGAACATGCCAGACTACCAAGCGAGACTCTACATAAGAGGAGGCAGGCTCTACATTCAGAATTAAACCTCTTGACAACTAAAGAAACTGAACAACTAATTTACAAATCCAGACATCATTATTATGAACATGGAGAGAAAGCTAATAAGCTTTTAGCGCAACAAATTCACAAGCAAGATGTACACAACGCAATCTCGGTAATCACTAACACGAACGGAGATAAAATCATCGAACACAAAAATATAATGTACACTTTTAGAGACTACTATAAATCCCTATATACTACTGAGTTTAAAGAAGACAATATACAATCTAATGCATTTCTGGATACATTACAGATACCACAAATTGACGCTTTTAGTGTGGAGGAACTCGATAAACCTCTGTCATTATCAGAATTACTGGATGCTATAAAGTCACTCCAAGGTGGAAAAGCAGCAGGCCCTGACGGCTACCCTGCAGAGTTTTACAAGAAATTCTCCGCTCAGCTAGCTCCCTCCTATTAGCAACATTTACAGAAGCCAGAGATAACCAATCTCTTCCACAAACCTTTCGCCAAGCACTAATCACTGTCTTTCCAAAACAAAATAAGGACTTATTACAATGTGCATCATACAGACCAATTTCACTTCTGAATAACGACGTTAAAATACTCTCTAAAATCATAGCTAGAAGGATGGAGAAAGTGCTCCCTCAGTAATATCACAAGACCAAACTGGATTTATTAGGGGCCGACACTTATCTTCAAATCTTCGACGCCTGTTTAATGTAATATACTCACCAACTAAATCAAACACCCCAGAAATATTATTATCATTGGATGCAGAAAAAGCATTCGACATGATTGAATGGAAATACCTTTTTACTATTTTGGAGAAGTTTGGGTTTGGCCCAACATTTGTGCATGGATTAAATTACTGTATACTAACCCAGAAGCTTCAGTTTGCATCAATAACATTTGCTCAGACTACTTTAAACTAGAGCGTGGCACAAGACAAGGATGCCCTTTGTCACCACTGCTGTTTGCAATTGCCATTGAACCACTGGCAATACATTGTCGAAATACTGATCAGATAAAGGGGATTAGCAGAGAAGGACTGGAACAGAAAATCTCATTATATGCAGATGACATGGTACTGTATATATCGGACCCAGAAAATTCTGTGCCTGCAGTCTTAGCAGCACTCACAGAATTTCAAAAGCTCTCTGGTCTCAGAATTAATCTGAATAAAAGTGTACTCTTTCCGTGAATTCTCAAGCATATAATATTAGATTAGACACCCTACCTTTTATCATTGCAGAACAGTTTAAATACTTGGGGTAAACATCACAAGTAAACATAAAGCTCTTTATCAACAAAATTTCGTCGTCTGCATGGAAAAAATTAAACAAGACTTGCATAGATGGTCAACCCTTCATCTCACACTAGCTGGAAGAATTAACACTGTTAAGATGAATATTCTTCCTAAGCTCCTTTTTATTTCAAAACATACCAATATACATTAATAAATCGTTCTTTAAGCAATTAGATTCAACAATAACCTCATTTATTTGGAATTCTAAACATCCACGCATCAAAAGAGCGACCCTACAAAGACAAAAGGCAGAAGGCGGCATGGCTCTACCTAACTTCCAGTTTTATTACTGGGCAAATATACAGTCGATAAGAACCTGGACACAAATAGAAGAACATACACAGGCATGGACCGCAATAGAAGTAAAATCCTGCAGTACTTCTTTGTATTCCTTGCTCTGTGCTCCAATAAACACACGTTATCGGCAATACACTAATAACCCAATTGTGCTCCACTCACTTAGAATCTGGAACCAATGTAGAAAGCATTTTAAGACGGAGAAGCTTCTTTCTGTGGCACCCTGCAAAGAACCACCTCTTTCAACCTTCACAAACATATGCAGTTTTTAATATCTGGAAAAATTTGGAATTAACTTGCTTAGAGATCTTTATATAGACAACGTCTTTGCATCCTATGAACAATTACATTCCAAATTTAACATTCCAGCTACAAATTTCTTTCACTATCTTCAAATCAGGAACTTTGTTAAACAGAACCTTCCAGATTTTCCTCATCTTGCACCCTCATCCACGCTGGAAAAATATTGCTCAATTTCAAGGAGTTAGACTCCATCTCTACAATATATAAAATCATTTTACAATCCCTTCCTTTCAAAGATCCAAGAGGACACTGGGAAAATGACCTCTCAATTAATATATCAGAAAAGGAGTGGAAAGTAGCAATGCAGAGAATTCACTCAAGCTCCATATGCAAAAGCATACAATTATACAACTCAAAATTATATATCGAGCACATCTGTCTCGACTAAAACTCTCCAAAATGTTTCCAGGGCATGATCCAACCTGCGAACGTTGCAACCAAGCCCCAGCCTCACTGGGTCACATGTTCTGGGCCTGCACCAAATTAACATTATTCTGGACAAAAATTTTTAATTACCTGTCAGACAGCCTTGGACTCACAATCCCTCCTAACCCATTAACAGCTGTGTTTGGGGTTCTTCTAGAGGGCTTAAAGTGGAGAAGACAAACAAATTGTGATTGCATTCACTACACTGTTGGCACGCAGACTTATTCTGATAAACTGGAAGAACCCAAACTCTCCTCTTTTAAGTCAGTGGGAAACTGATGTGTTATATTATTTAAAATTGGAAAAAATCAAATACTCAGTTAGAGGATCTGTGCAGACTTTTTTCAAAACATGGCAGGATCTAATCAGTGATATTTTGAAATGATTTTATAAAGCACAGAGAATTTGTTAATTTAGGTATTTTTACAAGCCTTAAATTTTACACCGTTTGGCTTGCTCTCTCTCTCAGGGGAGGGGATCGATCTGTTCTTAACATAATTCTTTTTTTTGTAAAAACTTGATTGCTATGTATTGATTGTAATAAAATTAATAAATAAAAATTAAAAAAAAGAATTCTGCTCTTTGGACTTAGAGGTAGAAGACACTTTACAAAGTGTGTCTCGGTTGACACATAGTCCAGCTATACTAAAGAAAAGTGAATGGAACAGCATGAGACTAGTTATGTCTTGTTACCAGATTGCAGCTGTTGTTTAAAGGCATTTCTAGTGGTCCATAACAGTGGAAAAGTGAAGTAATCAGTCTTAATTTGGCTCAGAACTTCAATTTAATGTTTGCCTCAGTCCTTCCCTCTCGATGTTCATGTCATGCTCATGTTGCCTACAGCTGGCAAACTGCTCCTAAACCCGGGTCACTAATTGCAATGAGGACACATAACTAATTGAGCAATGAGGACACACAAACAATAAGAGTGATGCAAAACATTCTCAGTGCATTTTATTTTCAATCAATATATAAAGTAGTGTTCAAATTAAAGGTCAGTGCAGGTTCCACCTAAATAAATAAATTATGCACTAAAAACAATGTTTTTGCAGAGGTTAAAATCCAGCAATAAATAAGTTCACAGTCAGGATCATTCATTAAAAAACCCACAAGCCTCAGTACTCCTTCCACAGCCCTGCTCCCTTGTCCCACCACCATTCCTTGGCATCTGTGGAACCCCTCAGAGCAATCAGCCACCCATGCCCTCTTCTGTTGCTCAACAGGAGTAATCCAACCCCAGCAGTGCTACTGCTTCAACTGGGGTTTTCCCAACCACCATGACTCCTCACATTCACACCAGCTCAACTTCGTTCCTGAGTTCTCCTGAATTAACCTCCAGGTTTTCTTTCCCTTTCACTTCCATTCCCTTCTATTTTGCTCAGGCTTCTTTTAAACTAAAGTGATTTGGTTATGACCTGTGGAGTGTCATTGAAAAAACTGGTTTAACCAATCGCGCATTGACATGCAAACATGGTTAGCCAATTTCTTCATCAACCACTCCGTGGCTGCACAGCTTTACTGCTGCATGTACCTACACCTATGGAGCCTGATCAACACCATTCTTATTTAAAAACACACACCACCCCAGACCCCTAACACGTTTTACTACAGTTCACTAAAGCAAGCTCAAATACGAATTAAAAAAAATCAGTCACATTATTTTCTTTTACTTTAAACTGCTTTACTCTTGAAATGGCATGCTTTTAACTTGCTTTGATCTTAACTAACTACTGCTGCAGCATTAGGTCTATAGGGTAGCACTATTGAAAACTGGTTCATAGCATGCAATTACCTTCATCCATATAATGAAATAGTCTTTTGAGATTTGTACACACAACATCTAATTGCTTATGTGTCATGAAAAGTGGCTGCTCCGAGTGAAGGTAGTTAGCTTGGATTAACCTCACATTTACATTTACATTTATTCTCATAGCAGGCACTTTTATGCAAAGTGTCTTACAAAAGAGATCAACATAATCAAGTAAAAATCAATCTGGGGACTGCTTTGAAACAAGTGTTTCAGGAAAACATTACAAAATTGACCATCACAATTGAAGAGCCTGAAACAAAGAAGCACAACATACAGTAATACAGCTTCCTATTTTCTTAGCTTTTAAGGACGTGGCATCAAAATCATTATCAATTAGAAAATATTCACAGAACAAGAGGATTTTCAGGAGGTTCTTAAATGCAATGATGGAGTCAGCAGTTTGGTGAATTTAGGCAGCTTGTGTAGGAGCTATACAAAAATAACATTTGTTTCATTTTCCGATTCTACAAAAAATAATAGGAGATTTGGAACGTAAACCTGTGTCCATGGGGTGCAGACTTGTCAAAAACGTTGTAGCAGCAAAAATCATAGACTACAACATAAATAATAATCCAACAAAAATGATAATAAAAATAATCTTCATACTGGAGTAGCACAGGAGACAGCAAAGTTGCAAATCTAGGCTCTGAATGTATTATAAAATAATTTACATTAAAACCTCAAAATATTGTCCTCCGTTGTTTACCACCATTTATAACAGCGGTTCTCAAACTTTCGTATTTCGTGCCCCCACACACACACTTTTCTACATGGAATAATTCTGCACCCCCTGCATAATATAAGATAGATGAGAATAACCCATGATACAACTAACAAAGGTATGATACTTGTGTGGTGTCATGGTATCCTATCATTTTTACTTCCATATGATTTGCATGTGTTTGCTAACTTCGATTTTTTTTTAAAGTGCTTTAATAACTGTTAAAATGCCTTGTGTGGTTTTTGGTAGTAATTCTAATCCCAAAAACAAAGAATAAATTATTTATTCTTATTTATTTTTTATGTAAAGAAATGATTAAATTTGTTTTAATTTTTAAAAAATCTCGTAAATGATGACACCAATGAAGTCAATCTGCGCAAGACGAACGTATTTTTGTCCGACAAATATTATACCGCTGTTTGTTGTCTCATGAAAATAACCCAATACGCAGTAAATTATTTAACTCAATTTGGCAACATTGGCTACGCTGCTAATGATGTGCAGCCGCGCCACATCATCACCTGATCTACTGTTACCCGAATGTTTGCGATAGATACCGTGTGGTAGATAGGGGGAGCTCTCTCTCCCTTGAACCCCTGTCCCGACTCCAAACACCAGGTAAAAGTCCTCAAGTTGACTTTATTAATTCGCCACAGTGCACAAAGCACACTCTCCACCACAATACTCATACAATAACAATCACTAATCACAAATACACAATAAACCAATCCTCCAGCTCCCAGATGCATTGCCACCCTTCCACCCAGCTCAGCTCGCCATCTGGGAGCTCCCACAGTCCTTTTATATTCCCTGACCCAGAAGTGTTCCCAATCCCCAGTTCATGTGATTTTCAATCACTTCCGGGTCAGGTAAAAGCTCTTCTCTTCAACCCGGAAGCCCGTCGCTCTTTCTATGACGAACTTCCAGGTCATAGGGTACGAAGAAGTCCTCGGTCCTCCCTGCAGCTCCCTCTTGTG
The DNA here is from genome assembly GCF_016835505.1 of Polypterus senegalus. Taxonomy (NCBI): domain Eukaryota; kingdom Metazoa; phylum Chordata; class Cladistia; order Polypteriformes; family Polypteridae; genus Polypterus; species Polypterus senegalus. Next base: position 242,282,508 of record NC_053154.1, read on the forward strand.
GCCCCCATGGCATCCAGCAGGGCTGTGCAAAAAAAAACATATTGTCCATGATGCCCTGCTGGTCTTCTGGGGACCTCCATGCTGCAAGGAGGGCTCCACCTGGCGGCTTGGGGGTATTGGCCGGGATAAACGGCCGGCCATCCTCCACAACTGATACATCTCGAACTTTCTGGATTGAAAATACGCGACTATTAAAGCAGCAGCAGCGGTTCTCGTCATAGAAACAAACTTCAAACAGAAAAGGAGGTCAGAGTGTCTATCTCAAATATTTAACCAAACCTGGACAGGCTGTGTACTTTAAAGCAGGCACATATTAGTCATTAGATCTATGCCTTAGAAATGTTTTGTTTTAATTTTACTTATAATGCATCCGTTGTGATTATATGCTTGCAAATTTAAATTTGAAATAAATATGTAAAAAATTAATTTTGATGTATTGTTCATTTATTCAAATCTACGCCACCTTGTACAGCTTCAGCGAGCCCCACAGTTTGAGAACCACTGATTTATAACATGACCAATAATGCTCTTCACGTTCTAGCCCTTATCACACTAAAAAGTTCTTCACAGGCTCTCACTGCAGAAAATCTCGGAAGTTGTACATTGATTAGAAGGTGACATTGCTTTCTTTACATATGTTGGCAAGGATGTTGTAAACAAAATTAATATTTATGGTTTATGGGGATGCCTTGAAAAATTTTGATTGCAGCTGAGTTGTTTTATCACTCATGGAACCCAGATTCAGTTTTTTATTGAAATGTAAAGAAATTGAACAACCAGAAACAATCTGCCAACTTTCCAGTTCCTCTGTCTGTGATACTTTCCATATGTCACCTGCCAATTCTGCCCAGTTGCTATATGTATTTGGTAGTGCTGCTGCATTGTAGTAAGGAGAACATGGGTTCGCATCCCAGGTCCTCCCTGTGTGGAGTTTGCAAAGAGCTTTGAGTAGTGAGAAAAGTGTAATATAAATGTAAATGTAGAATTTATTAAATTATTATTTATTATTATTTTATGAAAAGGTGTGCCTTAGGCTAGTGTTTTTCTGAGAGAATCAAGCAGGTAGACGTTCATAAGTATTTGAATATACTGATCAAAATTCTGAAACTGTCATACCCCTCCACATCTTGCTCCCACCCATCCACAGGTTTCTACATACTGATCCAGCAGTGTTGATTACACCCAAAGCAACAGCTACTACTTTTAAATTTCTTTTTCTCTATCTTTCCATTAAGAACTGAAAAATTCACAGAAATAATTTGAAGTCAGCATATAGCTGGTGTTCACGATTACTTATGAGGTCACATCTGTATGATGAAATTTTTGAACTTTCTTCCATTTAAAATAAAAAGTACAATGCAAGAAGTTACACAGAGAGCTATTATTTAAATTTGCAGTTTACATAACATTCTCTATGTAGTTCCATAAAGAGCTTCTCAAAGTCTTGAATAAAAATTCGGACAAATTATTTTTTTGGTAAAAGATTGCTTTAAGATTAAACACTGTCTGGGCTCATGTTTTATAAAAGCTAGGTTAGACTGCAAGAGATACTGAGAAACAGACTGGTGTGTTCAAAATAATTACAGTTTTTCTCAAATGCTAAAACACAAAAGCCAATCCTCTAAACCAAATGACCAGTTGTCTAAACACATTTACTAAATCTAGCCATCATTTTCCAATATCCTAAACACATTTCACATGAACACACAATTCACAAAACACAATCCTCCATTCTCATAAATCTAAGCATATTTTTCCTTGCTAAAACACAAGCTGCAAAAGAACTCTGCTCATATTCACAAATGAAAGCTCATGTAATACAAAATGCTTGCCACAGTCAACAATATTTGAACACAATGAACACACCTGGCGTCATTCATTACACACAACGACTCAAAATTGAAGACACTTGTTGCTAATGCTGTGACCACATGTATAAAAGCAAGTTCAGAGTGCACAGTTTGCTGAAGATTCCAAACAAACACAATGGATGAAGGCAGAGTCAGGGGAAGAGGAATTTGAGTCAGAGGAGGGAGAAGAGCTGGCCATGGAGGAAGAGGAGCAGGCCAATGAGGAAGAGGAGTTCAAATCAGAGGAGGAAGAGGAGCAGGCCAACGAGGAAGAGGAGTTCAAATCAGAGGAGGAAGAGGAGCAGGCCAACGAGGAAGAGGAGGAGGGCAACAAGGGAGAGGAGAAGATCCAGGAGGGAGAGCAAGACAACCTCGCACCATCATTACGGACGAGATACGAGCAACAGTCATTGACCATGTCATTGTCCATGGCATGACAATGGCTGAAGCAGGACTAAGGGTCCGTCCAAACCGGAGTAGGTTCATCGTGGCCACCATTATCAGGGCATTCAGACAACACAACAGGTATTGAACTCTATTGCTTTCTTTGTCACAATACAGTTTTACAAGCCTGTGAAAGTAGTCAATCGGTTTCAAATCAGTTGTTATTGTAAAACATGTTACTGTAATTGACAACACATGTTTCTTTCTTTAGAGTTGAAAGAATGCCACATATAGGTGGGAGGGTTGCCATATTTACAGCGGCACAAGAAACCCTCATTGTGGATATGGTTCATGAGAACAACCTCATCAGACTCCGGGAGATCAGAGACAAAGTCATTGCCAATAATGTCAACTTTGAGAGCATTGATGATATCAGCTTGGCCACAATAGACCGAGTTCTCCGGCGCCAAAAGATGCGGATGAAACAGGTCTATAGGCTTCCCTTTGAGCGCAACTCTGCACGTCACAAAGACCTACGTTACGAGTATGTGCAAGTAAGTATACATCCATGTTCACAGTACAGTTAGTGGACATACTGTGTTGCTCAGTGGCCTACATTACTTCTGGACAATACTGTGCTACCTGATTGACTGATGTTCTGAACACCTGTGCACTTTCACATTTTCACAGAGGATATTACAGTTGGAAGCGATGGCCAGACCTCATAAGTACCTCTTCCTGGATGAGGCTGGCTTCAACCTGCTGAAACGAAGGCAAAGAGGCCGTAACATCATTGGCCAAAGAGCCATTACTGAGGTTCCTGGCCAACGGGGGGGTAATATTACTCTTTGTGCGGCCAAGGGTTCAGAGGGGCTTGTTCACCGGCATGCTGTCCTTGGGTCTTACAACACCCAACGTCTCCTCACCTTCCTAGAGGAGCTAAAAGACATCCTCCTGGACCGCCACCAACACCATCCTGGGCCTGCAGATCACATTTATGTGATCATTTGGGACAATGTCCGCTTCCACAGAACAAACCAAATCAGAGAGTGGTTCACCACCAACAATAACCACTTTTTAAACGTCTGTCTGCCACCCTACTCCCCTTTCCTGAACCCTATAGAGGAGTTCTTCTCATCATGGAGATGGAAGGTTTATGACAGACAACCATACACTAGAGAGAACCTCCTAAGGGCAATGGAGCTGGCCTGTGTTGACATCCCAGTGGAGGCCTTCCAAGGATGGATTCGCCATTCCAGGGTGTTTTTCCCGCGGTGCCTGGCAAGAGACAATATAGCCTGCGATGTGGATGAGGTGATGTGACCCGATGCAGCTCAGCGACATGATGCCGCACAGTGATTATGGTGTGTGTGTGGTGTGAATAAAGTAAATAAAAAAAATTCACACCCTGATCATGTTTTCAAGAGTACTGTTGTGTGCAATAGATTCTGTTTTTGCATTGAGTTGTGTTACAGTAGTGTACATGCAGAAATTTCTATAGATTTATACTCTTCATATGAAACTAACAAATCTAAATGCCTAATCCTCTGCAGAGATCTAAGAAGATCTGTTACTGTAAAGTTTCTAAAAATATGCATTGGCAGTTATGAAACAAAGAACCTTCTCACAAATTGAGCATTGTGTTTTCAATTGTTTTGCTGTAGTGTGTAACGATGTGTATAGTGTTTACATTTTTGAAAGCTTCGAGCTGCTCTTTTGGTGTGAAAGTTTGAGTTTTGAAGTGAGAAGGTGTGGTTGTGTTTATGTAGCTTTAGAAAAGGGTGTTGTGTTTAGACATTGGGGAACATGGAGGAAACATTTGTGAAATGTGTTTTAGCATTTGAGAAAAACTGTAATATGTTCACAGAATATTAACACAAAATGTTTTCACAAGCACTGTACTGAGCCCTGCTTTAGGTTTTGAAATAACAGAGATGGGATTCTCTTTAGATTACAAGTTGCCTAGAAGTGAACAAGATGGAGAAGTACGATTAAGGCTACGATCTCACTATTACGTTTTCATTTCAAAACAGCATAAACAAAAATGAACTCTGTACACAAGCATTTTCACATCAATTATGAAAGAATTCCATCTAAGCAAAAATGAATGAAAAAGTATATGAGATATTTGTTTGCCAATAATGGGCATGCAAGCATCAGTGGAAATAGGATGAGGAAATATCCTTCTTGAAGATATGGTAATGCTGTTGGCCACAAGACTTATTGCAAAACTGTAGTAACCAGTAAATTATTTGCCTGTTGTGCATGAATGCAGCATTGAAACTGTACAAAGCACAATTTAGTTGCATGCAGGTAAGCAACAGAACTAGTGCCATGGAAAGCAACTCCCCTATGCCCGCTATGTTGCAATATGGTTTTCTTCTGTGAAGGGTGACCAATCAGGGTGTGAAACATTTTAATTAAAAGGATGCAATCAGGAAAGGGTCATGTAATAAGCATGAACCAATCACAACAAAACTGGTGTGTGCATTTTCAAAAATGTCTCCTTGCACCTATCTACACTGGTAAACCAAGCCAGCATTTTCAGCAGTATACAGCTTTGAAGAGCATTTTCCAAAGTCTCCATTGTCAAGGGTTAGCGGTAATGTGGACAAAAGACAAAAATCGGGAATAATGTCTACATTTTTAAATGAAAATGTAGTAGTGAGGATGTATCCTGAAGTAAAAAGCAAATATGACTATAAAAAGAATGTTACAGGTGCAAATATACACAGCACAAAGCCAAGTAGTTGACATTTTTTAATAGAAAACAAGAAACATATGCAGTATAAAACCTGACACAATGAACATAAAAGAGGGAGAATTAAAATTATAGTTAAATCTTATGAGATGTGACAAAAGACAAGCAGATGCTAGTGAAATTTAGTCAGAAGGAAACCGCTTCTCCCAAAGTAGCACCTTTCAGTGTAAAGCTGATGCCTAATAAAAAGAGTGTGCCATTTAAAAAAAGATTATTATAAAGCAAGACTGTGGTGAAGCAGCTGATACAACATGCTCTAATCAGTTTAAAGTACAACACAAGAGAGTAATAACCCACTCACCCCCAGTTATTGTTAAAGTAAAATCACCTAATATGCCAGGCAAAGGCTATAAAAAATGTAAACTGAACTGCTATAGTTTAAATTAAGCAAGTGATCAGTCCATTATTTTCTGAAACACTATACAACAAACAGAATCTAATGAGCAAGGCAAGAGATCAAAACAAAATTCAAAGTAAGGACTGTCTTCAGCAAAGTTAGGATTGCTTAATGTCATACACTAGAGCATTGCCAAAATCCCTTTTTATTTCAATTGTCCTTTCTGTCGCATAAGTGCAGCATGGAAAGTAAGGTCAAGACTGAGATTCTGGGCTAGATTCCTTACACGGCCAGGTACATTAAAAGAGGGACCAGAGGTGAAGCTTCAGACATATTGTAGAGTACGCTTACACACAACCACACCTAACCACACTGGGTCGCTAGTCTAAAGTACATGCCCCTGACATGTGAGAGGAAGTAGGAGTACCCTGAGAAATTCCATGTAGAAACGGGGAGAATGTACAACTTTCACACACAATGACTGACCTGAATTGGAACAGAGTGAAGAATCCTTGGATCTGTGCTGCAGAACTAAAAACTTTAGAACTATACACTCCTTATCATGATAAAGAAAAAAAATACAAAGAAGTGGTCAGCCAATACAAAACAGTTCAAATGAAGGGGAAAAAGTGGCACTCTTTATTAACACCACAAGCAACTTTACAGCTCACAAATAGTCAGAAGCTGAATTCATGTTATAGGATGCACTATAAGGCAGCACTGCACAGCTTAAAGGAAGTGGAGCTATCGCTTTGACAAAAGCAGAGTGAGGCATTCAACAGTGAGTTAAAGAAGCTACCTTGTCGGCAGGTAAAAAAAGAAGTACCTGTCAGCTAATGGAGAAGGAAAACAGAAGCAGAATGCACATTTCTGCAATTTTTGGAGAATGTATGAGATGGTGGTAAACTTCCTAGAAGTGGGCAATACAGAACTGCATACCTGGAAAAAGAAAATACATGTAATGAAAAATGTAGTCTTTTAGTCAGGTGACACAAGCACGTAAATCTGCCCAATGAGGGCTTTCATGATTAGCCTTTATTAGTCTAGTGACAGAGCACTGTTAAGGCTTTTAGTACCATCTAAGACAGGAAAGGAAAATAAGTTATTTACTCCTGGAACATAGCAAAAATCATATAAAATCCATCCATACATTATCAAAAGTAAAGAAAGTTTATTCATTTGCACAAAATGTGTTACTGAGTCTCCAGAGGCATTATACAGTGATTTGGAGACAAGCTTTTAAAAAAAAGATCTTATGAATGAAACTTCTATGGCAATTTCTACAAATGATTACAGTCTTTTTTTTAATTTGAACATATATATATTTTTTTGTAATAATAAGTTTTCTACTTTGAGGTTTTGAAGTATGAAGAATCAAATGGTGCTGCTGTTTTCTTTTGGGATTTATCTCTAACTAGCAAAATACCCGAGCTTCGCAGAGGCAAAGTACTGCCTTAAAAATTTTATTAAGAAGAAAATGAAACATTTTTAAACTGAGGGAAAATATACCAATAATTATTTGTTAAGGATCTCTTTGTATGCCACGTTGTCAGTTCGGCCCTCTGGTTGTAATATGACCAAGCTGTGTGCTGTGCGTACTCTTGAGCATGCAACGTACAGTTGGCCATGTGAACAGTAATCTTGTTTCAAATCTCAGAGCTTGGATTGCTGCTGTCATAATCGGTTTGAGTTTCATGGTTTGTTTCAATTATCTTAGTATTTGCAGGACTTGTGTTGAAGTGACATTCAGCATCTGTCAAGCGTTGTAAGTATACAACCGGTTTCATCAGTAACTTCACATCCAGCTTTTAAGAGTTTAAACATTCATAAACATCAAAGTGTCCACTACTGAAATTGTCACCTGTCAATCTAAGATGTTTAAGAGGCATTGGCGGTTGTCGAAAGCTGTAAAATATTTGGCCATTTCGGTACAGTTGAAAGCGACAACCGAACAATTCAGCAGGAGTTATCAACTCACATGCAGAACCATAGGTGAAGGGCTTAAGCATTTCACTCTTATAGTGCTACTGTGTAGTATAATTATCTCCTGTACCGTCATCAGTCCACACCTTGAACCTGTCCCAGTCATTCAATACATAAGACACAATGTTCCTCCGGATATCAAGAGTGAGCCTGATATGGCCGTGCAATATGTAACAAAGAGAATGGAAAAGGTAGGTGCCATCTCCGGGCATGGAAACCACTCAATAAGTGACAGTTCTTTGATCGATGGTGATCACCTCGATAGACATGTTAATGGGGGTACGGTTGGAATGATAAAGGAAATGGATACCTGAACAATGTAAAGTAAGTCTAAAATACCTACACAATAACTATAATCGTAATAAATGAACAATAAAACAGCAGAGAAGCCGTGGATTAAATAAAAAGGCTGTAGTTATCAGCAGTGGGGCGTGAATCCATGGCGAGCAAGGAAGGGAATGTAGAGACTGGGCTGACGGACGGCCTTATAGAGGCAGGCAGCCAACAACGTGGGAGGCTTTGGGATGGGGGACCCATCGGCGCCTCACACGGTGACTGAGCTGCAGGCAATGGGCGTATATATGCGTAAGTAGGATTCAGTTAGCGTTGGGAACCCGCGTACCAAATTTCTTGAAGATGGGCCCATAAGTAACTAAGAGCGTTGAAAAGTTCAATGTGGCGGCCAACAGTGGCATCATACCACCGAAATAAGTACCAAATTTCAGCCTTCTACATACACGGGAAGTTGGAGAATTAGTGACATTGGAAAGTTTAATATGGCGTCTGACAGTCGTGTCATACCACCGAAATAAGTATGTACAGGGAAGCTGCCTACCAAATTTCGTGAAGATGGGGCCATGAATAAGAAAAGTTCAACATGGCGGACGTTGTTGACCGTTATGACCGTTCCGCGTAGAATTTTGAAATGAAACCTGCTTAACTTTTGTAAGTAAGCTGTAAAGAATGAGCCTGCAAAATTTCAGCCTTCTACCTACATGGGAAGTTGGAGAATTAGTGACATTAGAAAGCTCAATATGGCGGCCGACAGTGGCGTCATACCACCGAAAATAAGTACATACATCGGTTTTGGTTAGCGCAGGGAAGCCACCTACCAAATTTCGTGAAGATGGGGCTATAAATAAGAAAGTTCAACATGGCAGATATTGTCGACTGTTATGACGTTACGTGTAGAATTTCAAAATGAAACCTGCTTAACTTTTGTAAGTAAGTTGTAAGGAATATGCCTGCCAAATTTCAGCCTTCTATCTACACGGAAAGTTGGAGAATTAGTGATGAGTGAGTGAGTGAGTGAGTCAGTGAGAGCTTTGCCTTTTATTAGTATAGACTAGCAAAATACCCGCCATGGCGGGAAGTAGTGTGTTAAAGTAATGAAAAGAAAGGAAACATTTTGAAAATAACGTAACATAATTGTCAATGTAATTGTTTTTTCACTGTTGTGAGTGATGAGTGTTGCTGCCATCTATACTAATAAAAGGCAAAGCCCTCACTCACTCACTCACTCACTGACTCATCACTATTTCTCCAACTTCCCGTGTAGGTAGAAGGCTGAAATTTGGCAGGCTCATTCCAGCACTTACAAAAGTTGGCAGGTTTCATTCAAATCTACGCCTAATGTCATAACTGGAAGGTATTTTCTCCATTAACTGTAATAAGAGTTTAGCTGGAAAGGCGTGGGGGAGGAGTTTCGGTGTGACATCATCACGCCTCCCGCGTAATCACGTGAACTGACTGTCAACGCAGTGCGTAGAAAATCAGGAAGACCTCCAAAAAGATCTTAAGAAAACTTGCATTATATAATTGAGAAGGCAGCGAAAAACAATAAGAAGCGAGCGAGTGACATATACTACCATATTCATGAGTCCTGCTACCTCGGAAAGAAAGCAAGGTGCAAACCTAAACTTTAAATTAAGTTCATAGACAGGCTACCGCTGGCGTTTCACATGCCCACGGGAATGACGGGATACAAGTTTAATGAGAGGGGCGCAGGATATAAGCGAGAGTTTTGATCACTTTGTAACTAAGTTAAAATTGTAGGTGAAGGGGTGTGCTTATGCAAATTCCGAGACTGTGTTTGTGGGGATTGACAGTTAAAGGCGGGTGGGGAATCCGTCATAATCACCCCTCCCATTCATCTCATTTCGTTCTTAGCACAAGCACAGCTGAGAAGCTTCGATGCATGTGCTCCATAACGCGTTAAAAAATAATGCATTTAATCACACTTTGCATTACAAGCAAAGGGAGCTTTTAATCAATGCATGATTTCCTGGTACACCGATTACATTGATCAGCGCATCCCGATTCATTTTACCCTCGCACCACCTTAGTTTGAGAAGAGTATGAAAAAATATGAGGTTAACACAGAAAAACAGATGCCAATTCAAGCTTTATGAATAATCGATTAGCCATCAATATTTGTTTTGGTAAAGCCATCCTCCTTCCATTTTATAAGTTTTCCGCCACTAGCCATGATTAAATGAGCGGTAAAAAGTAAGAGCAAAGCGAGGGTGACTTATTTAGGCAGGCATTTATATGACAGCAACACTCATGACAATGTCAATCATGTTACGTTATTATTAAAAGGTTTCCTTTTCTTTTCATTACTTCTTTAACACACTACTTCTCCTTCGGTAGCGGGTATTTTGCTATATATATATAATATATGAATTACCTCCAAAGAGCGCTGAGACTTTTGATATCATGAGCGTGTGTACAAAGGGGTCTCCTGCCCAGCAAAAGTCGAGCAGCCAGCTGGCGTGCATAGCTATGCCGACCCTTTGAGGCGCTGACTGCGCTTCTGCCTTAAGTCAAAGTGAGCACTTTTAATTTTTTCTTCCTCCCCTGCGCTATAAGCCCAGACAAGTGCAAACACGGGACCCCTTTTCTACACCCACGGCAAAATAATATTAAGGCGATTCACACTTTCTTTTGCACGTATACGATTATGAGGTCCTCAGCTCGGATTATGAAGATACGCACAGGAGTGGAAGACTGACAGTGCCATCACAGCCGATTAATGGTGGGGACGTCTCACCAGTCTACACAAGACCCACTGCGACTGTCCCCAGAAGATGCTCATATCGTCAGCGAACACATCTCTCTATACTATATAAAAGGAAAGGCAACTTTCCTTTCTTTACACCTTTTTTCCTTTTATCCCAAACCAAAGCCTTTCTCTCTTAACATTGCAAAGGACACAAAAATAATTTTCTTTAATTGCCGGTAAGGCACATTACCAGAGGCACAAATTTGAAAGTTCACATAGAAAATGTAATTTCTATACCACAGCCGTCGTGTAGCGCCTTTCAAAAGGGATCTACAGTAATCCCTCGCTATATCGCGCTTTGACTTTCGCGGTTTCACTCTATCGCGGATTTTAAATGTATGCACATCTAAACATATATCACAGATTTTTCACTGGTTCGCCGCTTTCTGCGGACAATGGGTCTTTTAATTTAGGTTACATGCTTCCTCAGTTTGATTGCCCAGTTGATTTCATACAAGGGACGCTATTGGCGGATGGCTTAGAAGCTACCCAATCAGAGCGTGTATTACATATTAACTAAAACTCCTCAATGCTATAAGATATGCTTCCCGCGCTGTGCTTGTTTGCTTCTCTCTATCTTTCTCGCTCTCTCTGCCTGACGGAAGGGGTGTGAGCAGAGGGGCTGTTTGCACAGAGGACACGGACGCTCCTCTACAAAATGCCGAGGTGCTTCTGTATACTTAAAAGCATGTATTGATTTTTTGATTGTTTGCTTTTATTTGCGAGCGCTCTCTCTGACATTCTCTGCTCCTGACGCGCTCCTTTGAAGATAAGATATGTTTGCTTTCTTTTAATTGTGAGAAAGAACTGTCAACTCTGTCTTGTAATGGAGCACAGTTTAAACGTTTGACTAAAGGGTGTTATTTCATGTCTAGAGGGCTCTAATAATGTTAACAGGGTGGGAGAGTTTATAAGGGCTTAAAATATATAAAAATAACCACACAAACATATGGTTTCTACTTCGCGGATTTTCACCTATCGCGGGGGGTCTGGAACGCAACCCCCGCGATCGAGGAGGGATTACTGTACTACCGAGAGATGATCCATATACATTTTAGCTGCTGTTAGTTACTTACCTGTTGTGTTACACAGTCTTTAAAATGTAGTTTACCTGAAACCACTCCAGTAGTGCTCAATGTACCTGTACTTCTTAAAACGTTAATGTTTTACTGTTTAATAACTTATAGACTACATTTTATTATTTTTCCCTTGCAATCAGTGACCAAAGCTATACACACACATATAGACACATACAAACATACACACAAGTATATATATGTGTATATATGTATGTATGTGTATATATATATATATATATACACACACACACCCCTATCTAGATTATATATATATATATATACTAGTAGACTACCAAGGCAGCATGCGGAGAAGTATAATACACATACATACACACATACATACATACACACATATATATATATATATATATATATATATACACACACATACATACATACACACACACAAATTATATATATGTGTGTATATATATATATATATATATATATATATATATATATATATATATACATACATATATATATACACATATATATACTTGTGTGTATGTTTGTATGTGTCTATATGTGTGTGTATAGCTTTGGTCACTGATTGCAAGGGTAAATAATAAAATGTAGTCTATAAGTTATTAAACAGTAAAACATTAACGCTTTAAGAAGTACAGGTACATTGAGCACTACTGGAGTGGTTTCGGGTAAACTACATTTTAAAGATTGTGTAACACAACAGGTAAGTAACTAACAGCAGCTAAAATGTATATGGATCATCTCTCGGTAGTACAGTAGATCCCTTTTGAAAGGCGCTACACAACGGCTGTGGTATAGAAATTACATTTTCTATGTGAACTTTCAAATTTGTGCCTCTGGTAATGTGCCTTACCGGCAATTAAAGAAAATTATTTTGTGTCCTTTGCAATGTTAAGAGAGAAAGGCTTTGGTTTGGGATAAAAGGAAAAAGGTAAAGAAAGGAAAGTTGCCTTTCCTTTTATATAGTATAGAGAGATGTGTTCGCTGACGATATGAGCATCTTCTGGGGACAGTCGCAGTGGGTCTTGTGTAGACTGGTGAGACGTCCCGGCATTAATCGGCTGTGATGGCACTGTCAGTCTTCCACTCCTGTGCGTATCTTCATAATCCGAGCTGAGGACCTCATAATCGTATACGTGCAAAAGAAAGTGTGAATCGCCTTAATATTATTTTGCCGTGGTGTAGAAAAGGGGTCCCGTGGTTTGCACTTGTCTGGGCTATAGCGCAGGGGGAGGAAGAAAAAAATTAAAAGTGCTCACTTTGACTTAAGGCAGAAGCGCAGTCAGCGTCTCAAAGGGCCGGCACAGCTATGCACGCGCGCTGGCTGCTCGACTTTTGCTGGGCAGGAGACCCCTTTTGTACACACGTTCATGATATCAAAAGTCTCAGCGTTCTTTGGAGGTAATTCATATATTATATATATAGCAAAATACCCGCTACCAGCGGAGAAGTAGTGTGTTAAAGAAGTAATGAAAAGAAAAGGAAACCTTTTAATAATAACGTAACATGATTGACATTGTCATGAGTGTTGCTGTCATATAAATGCCTGCCTAAATAAGTCACCCTCGCTTTGCTCTTACTTTTTTACCGTTCATTTAATCATGGCTAGTGGCGGAAAACTTATAAAATGGAAGGAGGATGGCTTTACCAAAACAAATATTGATGGCGAATCGATTATTCATAAAGCTTGAATTGGTGATCTGTTTTCTGTGTTAACCTCATATTTTTCATACTTCTTCTCAAACTAAGGTGGTGCGAGGGTAAAATGAATCGGGTGCGCTGATCAATGTAATCGGTGTACCAGGAAATCATGCATTGACAAAAGCTCCCTTTGCTTGTAATGCAAAGTGTGATTAAATGCATTATTTTTAGCGTTATGGAGCACATGCATCAAGCTTCTCAGCTGTGCTTGTGCTAAGAATGAAATGAGATGAATGGGAGGGTGATGATGACGTGACTCCCCACCCGCCTTTAACTGTCAATCCCCACAAACACAGTCTCGGAATTTGCATAAGCACACCCCTTCACCTACAATTTTAACTTAGTTACAAAGTGATCAAAACTCTCGCTTTATATCCTGCGTCCTCTCATTAAACTTGTATCCCGCATTCCGTGGGCATGTGAAACGCCAGCGTAGCCTGTCTATGAACTTAATTTAAAGTTTAGGTTTGCACCTTGCTTTCTTTCCGAGGTAGCAGGACTCATGAATATGGTAGTATATGTCACTCGCTCGCTTCTTATTGTTTTTCGCTGCCTTCTCAATTATATAATGCAAGTTTTCTTAAGCGCTTTTGGAGGTCTTCCTGATTTTCACGCACGCGTTGACAGTCAGTTCACGTGATTACGTACGGAGGCGTGATGATGTCACACGAAACTCCGCCCCCCACGTCTTTCCAGCTAAACTCTATTACAGTTAATGGAGAAAAATACCTTCCAGTTATGACCATTAGGCGTAGAATTTCGAAATTAAACCTGCCCAACTTTTGTAAGTAAGCTGTAAGGAATTAGCCTGCCAAATTTCAGCCTTCTACCTACACGGGAAGTTGGAGAATTAGTGATGAGTCAGTGAGTGAGTGAGTGAGTGAGTGAGTGAGTGAGGGCTTTGCCTTTTATTAGTATAGATATATATATATTTACACACACACATAAACATATATATATATACATATCTATACATATACACATATATACATACATATATATCTACATATATACACACATACATACATACACACACATATATACACACAAATACATATATATATATACATACATACACACACACATATCTGTATATAAACATATATATACATATACATACATATCTACATATATACACACACAGCTATTTCGTATCAGTGCAATATGCTGTTTGTTAAAACGGTTGACTCCCGCTCTTACGTGCAATAACAAATCAAATCATTCAGTTGTCTTTGCTCATATGTCATTTTAGAGCTGGGCGCCTGGCATCTTTTTTGGCCACAAGTTCGTTTCTGTTTGGTGTGAGGTTCTGTGTTGTGGAGATTCTCAGGATGGATTGCAGGTGCTCATCAGTGAGGCGACTCCTGTGTGCTGTTTTGTTAGTCTTTATCACTGAGAAGAGCTTCTCACACAGATATGTGCTACCAAACATGCACAAGGTTCGAGCCGCATGTAGACGGACTTTTTTTGTTCTTCAAAGTCACCAAAGCGCCATGCAAACTCAGTGCGCAATAACTCTAGCTTCGCAATAACTTGCAGCATCATAAGGTAGACTTGATTAACGCAGTAAGTGTTCGGCAAGGCAGCTGAAGCGCTGCATTATGGGATCTGTAGTTTATTGTGTTACCAGCGCTTCATATACCGGGCTTTAATAACAATAATACAGTATATAAAATGATCTCGGGGCGGATATAATTACACGCCGGGCCGGATGTGGCCCGCGGCCCTTGAGTTTGACACATATGGACTAAATAGAACTTGAAAAGATATATTTTTTCAAATGTGATCGCACACTACAGCCTGCATGCCTCAATGAGTCACCCTCCCCTCGCTCTTACTTTTTTACCGTTCATCTAATGAATACACTGAGTATGGCTTTACCAAAACAATCATTGATGGCGAATAAAGTATCCATTATTCGAGTATGTAGAGCGGAATATATATATATACATATATATATACCCGCGTATCGCAGCGGAGAAGTAGTGTGTTAAAAAAGGTAGAAAAGAAAAGGGAACATTTTAAAAATAACGTAACATGACTGTCAATATACAGTATTTGTTTTGTGAGTGTTACTGAGTGTTGCTGTCATCAAGGATTTGATTATCATTATTTCTTTCAATCAGGTTCGTATTTGTAGGATGTGTTGTGTTCAAGTTACATTCCGTGTTTGTCAATCGTTGTAAAGATGACAGGTTTCATTCATCGATTCGTTTCTTACTGCATCAATAAATAGCTCATCTTCTTCTTTATCTGAGACCTGACACACTGCATGGACGGGTTTTTTTTACACTGTCTTCCTTTAGCGGGACATTGACTTTTTCCACCGTGTGCTTTGTTTCCACAGTAGCTGCATTTATGAATATGCTTATCAGATGCTTCATATTTTTTGCTGCCTTTTCAATTGTGTAATTCGGTTTTGTTCAGCTCTTTGGAACTGTTGCTTTTTATCTGTGCACTGCGTCAGTTCACGTGAGCCAGTCGGTGTACTTGCATCGAAGGTTCCCAGCTGTGCTGGTGCCATCTCGTGCTATGTCCATAGCTTTATTTAATGTTACCTTAGTCCTGGCACTTAAAACTTTCTCTCGCAGTTTTGCTGAGTTTGTGTCAAACACCACCCTGACCATCTCATCTTCCTCTCCATAAGCACAGTCCTTCACCCGTGAATATTTACCCGTGGCAGTTTGCTATTGGATTGCCGCTGACGGACGGCCTTATATGGGCAGGCACTAAATTACAAACGCCAGCGCAGCCTGTCTATGAACTTAATTTAAAGTGTAGGTTTACATCGTGCTTTGTTTGCGAAGTAGCAGAACTCATGAATATGGTTGTATATGTCTCTCGCTCGCTTCTTATTGTTTCGCTGCCTTCTCAATTATATAATGCATGTTTTCTTGAGCGCTTTTTTGAGGTCTTCCTGGTTTTCTATGTACTGCGTGATTACGTGGGAGGCGTGATGATGTCACACGAAACTCCGCCCCCACGGCGTTGAAGCTCATCTCCATTACAGTAAATGGAGAAAACTGCTTCCAGTTATGACCATTACGTGTAGAATTTCGATATAAAACCTGCCCAACTTTTGTAAGGAATGAACCTGCCAAATTTCAGCCTTCCACCCACACGGAAGTTGGATAATTAGTGATGAGTGAGTGAGTGAGTGAGGGCTTTGCCTTTTATTAGTATAGATATATATATATATATATATATACAGATATACATATAAACATATATATATACACACATACATATATACATACATATATATATATATATATATATATATATATATATATAAATACACACACACATATATAAACATATATATACATATACATACATATCTACATATATACATATACACACACACACACACACATATATATATATACTGTATATGTATACACTCTTTGGGGTGCGAGCAACTGTTGCTGGGGATGGCAGAATCCATCAAGGAAGAAAAATGAGAAACATTATTTGTACAAAATCTTAATTTATTTATCCATTTCTAAATAATTAAATGGGCAGGCTATTTCGTATCAGTGCAATACACTGTTTGTTAAAACGGATGACTCCCGCTCTTATGTGCAAGTCTGCGTGGATATTATGAACTATCATATCTGTTCAAGTTCTATTTAAATTTTAAATACAAGGAATTTTTTATTTAGTCGACAGAAATATCTTTGGTAGGAATGGAAGTTAAATGTAGGCATCATTGCATACATTTTTCTTCAGCATACAAATGTAATGAATAAATTCGCCTTACATTCCAACCAAAGATATTTGTGTCGACTAAATCAGGGATGTCAAACTCAATTGCACAGGGGGCCAAAATCCAAAACACACTTTAGGTTGCGGGCTGAACAGGATAAACATTTATTGAACACTCTAAAACTAAACTTTTAAAACTTTAAAACTTTTAAAACTTAACTTTTTTGAACATAAATATGATTAAAAACAGACAGGAATATTATTCCGGAATAAATCAACTAAAAACTTAAATAACTTATATTTTGCTCTCCATAAAAATATATCCTGTCTAAATTATACAAGTTAGAAATAAAGTAAACGTTAAAAGAACAAACATTCAAATGTCTTTACTCTTATGTAATTATATATAAAAAATAAACTTAAATTTTAAATATCCCAAAAGATTTTGCTCTCCATAAAAATATATTCTGTCAAAATTATACAAATTCAAATATGAACATGCTGCATAACAAAACCTGGAAATATAAATAAAATGTGTTCCTTTCAGCAATAACAAATCAAATCATTCAGTTGTCTTTGCTCATATGTCATTTAATCAGATTTGGACGCCTGGCATCTTTTTTTGGCAACAAGTTTGTTTATGTTTGGTGTGAGGTTCTGTGTTGTGGAGATTCTCAGGATGGACTGCAGGTGCTCATCAGTGAGGCGACTCCTGTGTGCTGTTTTGTTATTCTTCATGACTGAGAAGAGCTTCTCACACAGATATGTTGTACCAAACATGCACGAGGTTCGAGCTGCACGTAGACGGAGCTGGAGGATTTCTGCGGGAATGGAGTGAATAAACTGTGCGGGCCCTGCAGTATCGTACTTTGCCTTCAGTGTGCCATTACACTGCAGCTCAATCACCTCCATCTGAATCTGCACAGGTGCAGTTTCCACATCGACAGCAAATGGGTTGCGAAACAACTCAAAATTCTTTTTTTGTTCTTCAAAGTCACCAAAGTGCCGTGTGAACTCAGTGCGCAGTGCGCTCAGTTTATCAGCAAAGTGCGTATTTGGGAACACCGTTGTGCCGACTTGGTTCAACATTACTTGGCAACAGGGAAAGTGGGGCAAGTTGCACTGGTGCATTTGTGTCTCCCATAAAAGCAGCTTCACTTGAAATCACTTTGTGATTTTGCACGGGTAAAAACGTCTGCTGAAGTGTCAGATTCTTCTTTAACTCTTCTGCTTTCTGTATCTTGTGCATTGCATTCAGGTCTTTCAGGTTATCCTGATGTTTTGTCTCATAGTGCCGTCTTAGATTAAATTCTGTAATTACAGCCACATTAGCTCCACAAATGAGACACACGGGTTTACTGGCAATATCAGTGAACATATACTCAGCCTCCCATCGGTTTTTAAAGGTTCTATTTTCAGAATCAACTTTTCTCTTTGGCATCGTGTGGGCTAGCTTCGCAATAACTTGCAGCATCATAAGCTAGACTTGATTAACGCTGTAAATGTTCGGTAAGGCAGCTGAAGCGCTACATTATGGGATCTGTAGTTTATTGTGTTACCAGCGCTTCATATCCCGGGCCATTAATAACAATAATATATAAAATGATTTCACAGGCCAGATATAATTACACGCCAGGCTGGATGTGGCCCGAAGGCCTTCAGTTTGACACATATGGACTAAATAGAACTTGAAAAGATATATTTTTTCGAATGTGATCGCGCAATTCAGATCGAGTTGGCGCGCACTACATCGAGCCCGCGTGCTATTGTGGTTTTGCCTGCATGCCTCAATAAGTCACCCTCCCCTCACTCTTACTTTTTTACCGTTCATCTAATGAATACACTGAGTATGGCTTTACCAAAACGATTATTGATGGCGAATGGATTATTCATAAAGCTTCAATTGGTGATCTGTTTTTCTGTGTTAACCTCATATTTGTTCATACTTCTTCTCAAACCAAGGGTGTGCAAGGGTAAAATATATCGGGAAGCGCTGATCAATGTAATCGGTGTACCATGAAATCATGCATTGACAGAAGTTCCCCTTTGCTTGTATTGCTAAGTGTGATTAAATGCGTGCTTTTTTAACGCGTTATGGAGCATCCCCTCCTTGAACCGTCACCTTATCGTGGTGGAGGGGTTTGCGTGTCCCAATGATCCTAGGAGCTATGTTGTCCGGGGCTTTATGCCCTGGTAGAACCACCCAAGGCAAACTGGTCCTAGGTGAGGGATGAGACAAAGAGCGGTTCAATAAACCTCTGATGAAGAATAAAAACCTTGGACGACGTTTTTCCTTGCCGGACGGGTCACGGGCCCCCTCTGGAGCCAGGCCTGGAGGTGGGGCTCGATGGCGCGCCTGGTGGCGGGCCTGCACCCATGGGGCTCGGCGGGCACAGCCGAAGAGGTAACGTGGGTCCTCCTCCCCATGGGCTCACCACCTATGGGAGGGGCCAAGGAGGTTGGGTGCAGTGTGAGTTGGGTGGTGGCCGAAGGCAGGGACCTTGGCGGTCTGATCCTCAGCTACAGAAACTGGCTCTTGGGACGTGGAATGTCACCTCTCTGAAGGGAAGGAGCCTGAGCTAGTGCGCTAGGTCGAGAGGTTCGGCTAGATATAGTCGGACTCACCTCGACACACAGCTTGGACTCTGGAACCAATCTCCTTGAGAGGGGCTGGACTCTCTACCACTCTGGAGTTGCCCCCGGTGAGAGGCTCCGAGCAGGTGTGGGCATACTTATTGCCCCGACTGGAGCCTGTGCATTGGGGTTTACCCGGTGGGCGAGAGGGTGGCCTCCCTCCCCGGGTGGGGAAGGGTCCTGACTGTTGTTTGTGCGTATGCACCGAACAGCAGTTTGGAGTATCCACCCTTTTTGGAGTCTCTGGAGGGGTGCTAGAGGGCATACCTTCTGGGATTCCCTCGTTTTGCTGGGAGACTTCAATGCTCACGTGGGCAATGACAGTGAGACCTGGAAGGGCATGATTGGGAGGAATGGCCCCGATCTGAACCCGGCGGTGTTTTGTTATTGGACTTCTGTGCTCGTCACGGATTGTCCATAACGAACACCATGTTCAAGCATAAGGGTGTTCATATGTGCACTTGGCACCAGGACACCCTAGGCCTCAGGTCAATGATCGACTTTGTGGTCATGTCGTCGGACTTGCGGCCATATGTCTTGGACACTCAGGTGAAGAGAGGGCGGAGCTGTCAACTGATCACCACCTGGTGGTGAGTTGGCTTCGATGGTGGGGGTAGATAGCGGTCAGACCTGGTAGGCCCAAACGTGTTGTGAGGGTCTGCTGGGAACGGCTGGCAGAGTCCCCTGTCAGAAGTAGCTTCAACTCCCACCTCCGGCAGAACTTCAACCACGTCCCGAGGGAGGTGGGGACATTGAGTCGAATGGGCCATGTTCCGTGCCTCTATTGTTGAGGCGGCTGACCGGAGCTGTGGCCGCAAGGTGGTGGTGCCTGTCGGCGGTAATACCCGAACCCGTTGGTGGACACCGGCGGTGAGGGATGCCGTCAAGCTGAAGAAGGAGTCCTATAGGACTTTTTGTCCTGTGGGTCTCTGGAGGCAGCTGATAGGTACCGGCAGGCCAAGCGAACGGCTTCGTTGTTGCTGAGGCAAAACTTCGGGCATGGGAGGAGTTTGGAGAGCCATGGAGAGCGACTTTGGACGGCTTCGAGGAGATTCTGGTCCACCGTCCGGCGTCTCAGGAGGGAAGCAGTGCAGTGTCAACACCGTATATGGTGGGATGGTGCGCTGCTGACCTCACTTCGGGCGTTAGGGTCGGTGGGAGGAGTACTTGAAGACCTCCTCAATCCCACTAACATGCCTTCCAATGAGGAAGCAGAGCCTGGGGACTCTGAGGTGGGCTCTCCCATCTCTGGGACTGAAGTCACCGAGGTGGTCAAAAACTCCTTGGTGGCAGGGCCCGGGGTGGATGAGATCGCCGGAGTTCCTTAAGGCTCTGGATGTTGTAGGACTGTCTTGGTTGACACGTCTCTGCAACATCGCATGGACATCGGGACAGTGCCTCTGGATTGGCAGACCGGGGTGGTGGTCCCCTCTTTAAAAGGGGACCGGAGGGTGTGTTCCAACTATAGAGGGATCACACTCCTCAGCCTCCCTGGAAAAGTCTATTCGGGGTTCTGGAGAGGAGGGTCCGTCGGATAGTCGAACCTCGGATTCAGGAGGAACAGTGTGGTTTTCGTCCTGGTCGGGAACAGTGGACCAGCTCTTCACCCTTAGCAGAGTCCTGGAGGGTGCATGGGAGTTTGCCCGACCGGTCTACATGTGTTTTGTGGACTTGGAAAAGGCATTGACCGTGTCCCTCGGGAATCCTGTGGGGGTGCTCGGGAGTATGGGGTACGGACCCCTGATAAGAGCTGTTCGGTCTCTGTACAACCGGTGTCAGAGCTTGGTCCGCATTGCCGGCAGTAAGTCGAGCCCGTTTCCAGTGAGAGTTGGACTCCGCCAGGGCTGCCCTTTGTCACCGATTCTGTTCATAACTTTTATGGACAGAATTTCTAGGCGCAGCCAGGGTGTTGAAGGGGTCGGTTTGGTGGACTCAGGATTGGGTCACTGCTTTTGCAGATGATGTTGTCCTGTTTGCTTCATCAGGCCGTGATCTTCAGCTCTCTCTGGATCGGTTCGCAGCTGAGTGTGAAGCGGCTGGGATGAGAATCAGCACCTCCAAATCCAGAGCATGGTCCTCAGCGGAAAAGGGTGGAGTGCCCTCTCAGGGTTGGGGAGAGATCCTGCCCCAAGTGGAGGAGTTCAAGTATCTCGGGGTCTTGTTCACGAGTGAGGGAAGAATGGAGCGTGAGATCGACAGGCGGATCGGTGCGGCATCCGCAGTGATGCGGCTCTGCATCGGTCTGTCGTGGTGAAAAGGAGCTGAGCCGTAAGGCAAAGCTCTCAATTTACCAGTCGATCTACGCTCCTACCCTCACCTATGGTTATGAGCTATGGGTAGTGACCAAAGAACGAGATCGCAAATACAAGCGGCTGAAATGAGTTTCCTCCGCAGGGTGTCTGGGCTTTCCCTTAAAGATAGGGTGAGAAGCTCAGTCATCCGGGAGGGCTCAGAGTAGAGCCACTGCTCCTCTGCATCGAGAGGAGTCAGATGAGGTGGCTCGGGCATCTGATCAGGATGCCTCCTGGGCGCCTCCCTGGTGAGGTGTTCCGGGCACGTCCACACCGGGAGGAGGCCCGGGGAAGACCCAGGACACGCTGGAGGGACTATGTCTCCGGCTGGCCTGGGAACACCTTGGGATTCTCCCGGAAGAGCTGGAAGAAGTGGCCGGGGAGAGGGAAGTCTGAGCCTCTCTGCTTAAGCTGCTGCCCCCGCGACCCGACCTCGGATAAGAGGAAGAGGATGGATGGATGGATGGATGGTTATGGAGCATATGCATCGAAGATTCTCAGCTGTGCTTGTGCTAAGAAAAGGAATGATTTTAAAAGTAATGTAATACGATTGTCAATGTAACCTTTTGTAAGTAGTGCCTGGAGGATTCAGTGTGGAGAAACTGTAGAGACAGCGTATGTATTAACTTGTGGATTTTTCTGTGAGTATTTGGTGGCAGCGTCACAAAGTCGCTTCTGTAACACTGCGTGCGTTAGCTGCGGAGCTCAGCTCAGAGCGAAATGAGGTGAATGGGAGGGGAGATGATGACGTGACTCCCCACCCCCTTAACTGTCAATCCCCACAAACACAGTCTCGAATTTGCATAATCACAGCCCTTCACGTACAATTTTAACTTAGTTTCAAAGTGATCAAAACTCTCGTTTATATCCTGCGTCCTCTCATTAAACTTGTATCCCGCATTACCCGTGGGCATGACAAATGCCAGCAGCAGCCTGTCTATGAACTTAATTTAAACTTTAGGTTTACACCTTGCTTTGTTTCCGAAGTAGCAGCACTCATGAATATGGTTGTATATGTCACTCGCTCGCTTTTTATTGTTTCGCTGCCTTCTCGATTATATAATGCATGTTTTCTTCAGCACTTTTTGGAGCTCTTCCTGGTTTTCTACGCACTGCGTTGATAGTCAGTTCACGTGATTACGTGGGAGGCGTGATGATGTCACACGAAACTCTGCCCCCACTGCTTTCGAGCTCAACTCCATTACAATAAATAGAGAAAAATAGCTTCCAGTTATGACCATTTCGTGTAGAATTTCGAAATGGAACCTGCCCAACTTTTGTAAGGAAGCTATAAGGAATGAGCCTGCCAAATTTCAGCCTTCTACCTACACGGGAAGTTGGAGAATTAGTGATTTGTCAGTGAGTGAGTGAGTGAGTCAGTCAGTGAGTCAGTCAGTCAGTCAGTGAGGGCTTTGCCTTTTATTAGTATAGATAAAAGTTAATTAGCATCTTGCTCAGTAATTACTGCAACACCTTTTTCTTTTTAATTTGGATGTTGTTTTAAAAGCCAGTGCCACCATACTTACTAAAGACTTTTCACAGGCTTTTTGACTTAAAATTTATTTTCGATAATCGAATAAACCTCCCACTGGTTCCTTTGCTGTAATAGGCGAGTTCTTGTGTGAAATAAACTATTGCCTTAAGAAAATACAATTACCACAAAATGGGACTAAATCTTGAACAAACGGGCAGGGAAAACATAAACATGCTCAAAATGCTGAGAAAGTAATATGTAAAATGCACAGGTACAGAAGGATAATGTCAAAAATCAATGGTTGGCAGTTCCTAAGAGATTACAAAAACTGACATTGTTACCATTGTTCTAAGCTTTCTTTTATTGTGGGAAAATAAGCATGCTGCTGTCATATACTAATTCCATGGTTATGTTGAAGATGTCATGTGACATTAACCAAAAAAGTGTAATTTCATAACAATCTTATACAATCAAAGACTGCCATCTGGACAAAATGATGTCCATCTATACATTCACAATCTGTTCTGCTTAATCAAGCTCAGTGTCCAAATCCAAACATCAAAATATAATAGTTTGAAAACCTTATACTAACACAATATGTGAAAATACTCAGACTTGCTATGTTTTGGAATAGTCCTGTGTTATCTCTTGTCAGGGCTTGTCAACTTGCAACTACACCCAGAATTCTAGGTTGGCGCTGCCTCGTAACGCCTCTTCTCTCTTTCCCTTTGCAGAACCAGAGACAGATGATGTTTGACATCACTTCCGGGTTTGGGGTACCTGAACACGCCACTTCCACCTTATCGACTTCATGACCAGCACCACCACCATCAGTTCTCAGTCTGGTCAGAGACTCCCATCTGTAAAGACCTCCTTTTGTGAAAGTTTTTTTTGCCAAATTTTAGAATATACAGGTGCATGTCAAAAAGTTAGAATATCGTGAAAAGTTGAATTATTTTCGTAATTCATTTCAAAAAGGTAAAACTTCATATATGCTATATTTGTTAGACATAAAGAGAACTATTTCAAGCCTCTTTTTTTAATGTTGATGATTATGACAGATAGCTCATAAAAATCAGAAATCCAGTTTCTCAAATTATTAGAATACTAGTCGGACAGTCGAACCTCGGATTCAGGAGGAACAGTGTGGTTTTCGTCCTGGTCGTGGAACAGTGGACCAGCTCTTCACCCTTAGCAGAGTCCTGGAGGGTGCATGGAAGTTTGCCCGACCGGTCTACATGTGTTTTGTGGACTTGGAAAATGCATTTGACCGTGTCCCTCGGGGAATCCTGTGGGGGGTGCTCCGGGAGTATGGGGTACCGGACCCCCTGATAAGAGCTGTTCTGTCTCTGTACAACCGGTGTCAGAGCTTGGTCCGCATTGCCGGCCGTAAGTCGAGCTCGTTTCCAGTGAGAGTTGGACTCCGCCAGGGCTGCCCTTTGTCACCGATTCTGTTCATAACTTTTATGGATAGAATTTCTAGGCGCAGCCAGGGTGTTGAAGGGGTCCGGTTTGGTGGACTCAGGATTGGGTCACTGCTTTTTGCAGATGATGTTGTCCTGTTTGCTTCATCAGGCCATGATCTTCAGCTCTTTCTGGATCGGTTCGCAGCTGAGTGTGAAGCGGCTGGGATGAGAATCAGCACCTCCAAATCCAAGAGCATGGTCCTCAGCCGGAAAAGGGTGGAGTGCTCTCTCAGGGTTGGGGGAGAGATCCTGCCCCAAGTGGAGGAGTTCAAGTATCTCGGGCTCTTGTTCACGAGTGAGGGAGGAATGGAGCGTGAGATCGACAGGCGGATCAGTGCGGCATTCGCAGTGATGCGGGCTCTGCATCAGTCTGTCGTGGTGAAAAAGGAGCTGAGCCGTAAGGCAAAGCTCTCAATTTACCAGTCGATCTACGCTCCTACCCTCACCTATGGTTATGAGCTATGGGTAGTGACCAAAAGAACGAGATCGCAAATACAAGCGGCTGAAATGAGTTTCCTCAGCAGGGGGTCTGGGCTTTCCCTTAAAGATAGGGTGAGAAGCTCAGTCATCCGAGAGGGGCTCAGAGTAGAGCCACTGCTCCTCTGCATCGAGAGGAGTCAGATGAGGTGGCTCGGGCATCTGATCAGGATGCCTCCTGGACGCCTCCCTGGTGAGGTGTTCGGGCACGCCCAACCGGGAGGAGGCCCGGGAAGACCCAGGACACGCTGGAGGGACTATGTCTCCGGCTGGCCTGGGAACACCTTGGGATTCTCCCGAAGAGCTGGAAGAAGTGGCCGGGGAGAGGGAAGTCTGAGCCTCTCTGCTTAAGCTGCTGCCCCCGCGACCCGACCTCGGATAAGCGGAAGAGGATGGATGGATGGATGGATGGATGGTTATGGAGCATATGCATCGAAGATTCTCAGCTGTGCTTGTGCTAAGAAAAGGAATGATTTTAAAAATAATGTAATACGATTGTCAATGTAACCTTTTGTAAGTAGTGCCTGGAGGATTCAGTGTGGAGAAACTGTAGAGACAGCGTATGTATTAACTTGTGGATTTTTCTGTGAGTATTTGGTGGCAGCGTCACAAAGTCGCTTCTGTAACACTGCGTGCGTTAGCTGCAGAGCTCAGCTCAGAGCGAAATGAGGTGAATGGGAGGGGAGATGATGACGTGACTCCCCACCCGCCTTTAACTGTCAATCCCCACAAACACAGTCTCTCGGAATTTGCATAATCACAGCCCTTCACGTACAATTTTAACTTAGTTTCAAAGTGATCAAAACTCTCGTTTATATCCTGCGTCCTCTCATTAAACTTGTATCCCGCATTACCCGTGGGCATGACAAATGCCAGCAGCAGCCTGTCTATGAACTTAATTTAAACTTTAGGTTTACACCTTGCTTTGTTTCCGAAGTAGCAGCACTCATGAATATGGTTGTATATGTCACTTTCCGTTTTTATTGTTTCGCTGCCTTCTCGATTATATAATGCATGTTTTCTTCAGCACTTTTTGGAGCTCTTCCTGGTTTTCTACGCACTGCGTTGATAGTCAGTTCACGTGATTACGTGGGAGGCGTGATGATGTCACACGAAACTCTGCCCCCACTGCTTTCGAGCTCAACTCCATTACAATAAATAGAGAAAAATAGCTTCCAGTTATGACCATTTCGTGTAGAATTTCGAAATGGAACCTGCCCAACTTTTGTAAGGAAGCTGTAAGGAATGAGCCTGCCAAATTTCAGCCTTCTACCTACACGGGAAGTTGGAGAATTAGTGATTTGTCAGTGAGTGAGTGAGTGAGTCAGTCAGTGAGTCAGTCAGTCAGTCAGTGAGGGCTTTGCCTTTTATTAGTATAGATAAAAGTTAATTAGCATCTTGCTCAGTAATTACTGCAACACCTTTTTCTTTTTAATTTGGATGTTGTTTTAAAAGCCAGTGCCACCATACTTACTAAAGACTTTTCACAGGCTTTTTGACTTAAAATTTATTTTCGATAATCGAATAAACCTCCCACTGGTTCCTTTGCTGTAATAGGCGAGTTCTTGTGTGAAATAAACTATTGCCTTAAGAAAATACAATTACCACAAAATGGGACTAAATCTTGAACAAACGGGCAGGGAAAACATAAACATGCTCAAAATGCTGAGAAAGTAATATGTAAAATGCACAGGTACAGAAGGATAATGTCAAAAATCAATGGTTGGCAGTTCCTAAGAGATTACAAAAACTGACATTGTTACCATTGTTCTAAGCTTTCTTTTATTGTGGGAAAATAAGCATGCTGCTGTCATATACTAATTCCATGGTTATGTTGAAGATGTCATGTGACATTAACCAAAAAAGTGTAATTTCCGCAACAATCTTATACAATCAAAGACTGCCATCTGGACAAAATGATGTCCATCTATACATTCACAATCTGTTCTGCTTAATCAAGCTCAGTGTCCAAATCCAAACATCAAAATATAATAGTTTGAAAACCTTATACTAACACAATATGTGAAAATACTCAGACTTGCTATGTGTTGGAATAGTCCTGTGTTATCTCTTGTCAGGGCTTGTCAACTTGCAACTACACCCAGAATTCTAGGTTGGCGCTGCCTCGTAACGCCTCTTCTCTCTTTCCCTTTGCAGAACCAGAGACAGATGATGTTTGACATCACTTCCGGGTTTGGGGTACCTGAACACGCCACTTCCACCTTATCGACTTCATGACCAGCACCACCACCATCAGTTCTCAGTCTGGTCAGAGACTCCCATCTGTAAAGACCTCCTTTTGTGAAAGTTTTTTTTGCCAAATTTTAGAATATACAGGTGCATGTCAAAAAGTTAGAATATCGTGAAAAAGTTGAATTATTTTCGTAATTCATTTCAAAAAGGTAAAACTTCATATATGCTATATTTGTTAGACATAAAGAGAACTATTTCAAGCCTCTTTTTTTAATGTTGATGATTATGACAGATAGCTCATAAAAATCAGAAATCCAGTTTCTCAAATTATTAGAATACTAGTAACGGTGCACAGCACGATAACGTGCAGTGAATACACTTGACTTGAGAATTACAGTAATCCCTCGCTATATCGCGCTTTGACTTTCGCGGCTTCACTCCAT
Organism: Polypterus senegalus; assembly: GCF_016835505.1. NCBI lineage: Eukaryota > Metazoa > Chordata > Cladistia > Polypteriformes > Polypteridae > Polypterus > Polypterus senegalus. The sequence continues at coordinate 242,310,341 of NC_053154.1, forward strand.
CGCGGATTTTAAATGTAAGCATTTAAAAAAAGATTAGAAATGTAAGCATATCTAAATATATATCTAAATATATATTTTTCGCTGGTTCGCGGATTTCTGCGGACAATGGGTCTTTTAATTTAAAGTACATGCTTCCTCAGTTTGTTTGCCCAGTTGATTTCATACAAGGGACGCTATTGGCGGATGGCTTAGAAGCTACCCAATCAGAGCATGTATTACATATTAACTAAAACTCCTCAATGATATACGATGTGCTTCCCGAGCGGATTGTTTGCTTTTCTCGGTCTTTCTCTGACATTCTCTGCGCCTGATGGAGGGGGTGTGAGCAGAGGGGCTGTTGGTCTAGAAGATATGGACGCTACTCTAAGAAATGCCGCTTTATCGTGGTGGCCCAAAAGCACGTATTGATTTTTTGATTGTTTGCTTTAATCTCGCTCTCTCTCTGACGTTCTCTGCTCCTGACGGAGGGGGTGTGAGCAGAGGGGCTGTTTGCACAGAGGCTGTTTGTTTAGAAGATACGGAGGCTACTCTAAAAAATGCTGAAAGATTACCTTCACATTGCTCCCTTCTTTGCGGCTGCATTATCGCGGTGCTCATACTTAAAAGCCCAACAGCACGTATTGATTTTTTGATTGTTTGTTTTTCTGTCACACTCTCTCTATCTCTCTGACATTCTCTGCTCCTGACGGCGCTCGTTTGAAGAGAAGATACGTTTGCATTCTTTTAATTGTGAGAAAGAACTGTCATCTCTGTCTTGTCATGGAGCACAGTTTAAACTTTTGACTAAAGGGTGTTATTTCATGTCTAGAGGGCTCTTATAATAGTAACAGTGTGGGAGAGTTTATAAGGGCTTAAAATATATAAAAATAACCATACAAACATATGGTTTCTACTTCACGGATTTTCACCTATCGCGGGGGGGTCTGGAACGCAACCCCCGCGATCGAGGAGGGATTACTGTAATAGTTTTCATACTCTTTCTCTTTCATACTCTTTTCTCATTCATTTGCTCAGATGTTGATGCTTCCTGAGCAACTCTTTGTTTCTCCACCCTAGCGGCCCATTTCTTCTTTTCTTTCTTCAGCATCTTTTTGCATTAAAACTGATTAATCAGTGTTTATGTTGCAATTACTTAGTATGTTTTCTTTAATTTTTCACTTAAGCTGGCACTTAACTCTTCAATCTGCTTCAAGAATGATTTAAGATATGAAGGGGTAGGAGAAGTGAAGGCGAAGGTGTTAGGGATGAGAACAGCACCTATACGCATGCATCACATGGCCACCCTGCCAAGAGTTGATTCTACAATAAAATAAAATAAAAATAAAAAGAGAAATAACCTTGGAGGCAATCATTACCCTGAAAGAAGATAGTAGAGGTCACGTAGTATATGTGTACCAAATTTGACATCAATAGGTCAGATGGTTTGTGAGCTACAGGTGATTTAAAATCCTGGACAGATAAACGAACAGCCATGGTAGCATATTATATATAAAGATGACCTACGATCAATCAAAAAAGATTTTATAATACAGACATGCCCAAATATTGAAAAGTAAGTTCATTTATACAGGCAATACTTGGTTGGGGCTCCTTTACCACAAATTACTGCATTAACGAGGAGTGGCATTGAGGTGATGCTGTAGGTGTTATTGAAGCCCAGGTTGCTCATCTTCCTATTGACAATACCATGTAGATTCCTCTGTTGGGTTTAGGTCAGGTGAGTTGACTGGCTAATCAAGCACAGTAATAGCATAGTCACCAAACCATTTGGTCATTTTGGCATTCTCAGTAGGTAGTAATTCCTGCCTGAAAAGGAAATCGACATCTCCATAAACCTTGTCAGCACATGGAAATATGAAGTGCTCTTAAATCTCCTGGTAGACAGTTGTGTTGAGTTGTGACTTGATAAAACACAGTCGACCAACACCAGCGGATGACATGGTGCCCCAAATTATCATAGACTGTGGCAGCTTCACACTGGACTTCAAATACTTTAGATTCTGTGCCTCTCCACTCTTCCTCCAGACTCTATGACCTTGATTTCCAAATGAAATGCAAAATTTACTTTCATCTGAAAAGAGGACTGTGGACCATTGAGTAACATTCCAGGTCTTTTTTCCTTAGCCCAGGTGGCATGATATTAGGATTTTGGAAGCTGTAGCCCTTTCCCTGAAGATGTCCGTGCATAGTGGCTCTTAATGCACTGACACCAGCCTCAGTTCTCCCAAGTTCTTGAATTGACTTTTCTTGACAATCCTCTCAAGGCTGTAGTTATTCCCATTTCTTGTGCACCTTTTCCTACCACACGTTTCCTTTTCAACCGACTTTCCATTAATAAGCTTCGATACAGCACTCTTTGAACAGCCGGTCTTTTCAACAATGACCTTCTGTGACTTACCCTCCTTCCATCAGGATGTTGATGATCGTCTTCTGGACAACTGTCAAGTCAGCACTCTTCCCCATAATTGTGATTACATGTACTGACCTGACTGAGAGATGCTCAGTATTTATAATGTATGAATAGCAATTTAATCAAACTCAAAATTAGATATTGTAATAATTTAAGATACTGGATTTCTAATTTTCATGAGTTATCTGCCATAATCATCAACATTAAAACAAAAAAAGGCTTGAAATAACTTTAACTTTTTGAAATAAATTACGAAAAACAAATGACCCCTGTATGAGGATCACTATTTGGTGCCACAACCCTTTACCTTTGTTTGTTTTCTCTTATTACACTGTATTTGAACAACAAAATACTTTATCTTGAGTTATTTCTCTGTACTGATGTATCTATCCTGTTGTTTTTGTATTCTTATTTGCTTCGTAAACTGCACTTGGACAGTGGTAGCTATAAAATATGCACTATAAAATAAAGCCTGATTCATTAATATCATACACATATCCCTAGGGAAAAACAAACAATAATTGGACAGTCAGTCACAGACATGTCTATAAACTAATGTAGCACCTAAAATGTCAATAACTTATAATTTTCTAAAGAGATCTGTGCTTTGCTCCTATTGGTGCATAGTGATAAATGCAAAAGAGACTTAGAACTCTGCGGTGGGCTGGCACCCTGCCCGGGGTTTGTTTCCTGCCTTGCGTCCTGTGTTGGCTGGGATTTCTCCAGCAGACCCCTGTGACCCTGTAGTTAGGATATAGCGGGTTGGATAATGGATGGATGGATGGACTTAGAACTGCAGTAGATCATTGCCAATAGGATATGCTGTAGTAAAACCAGATGAGAGAATAGCAGCCATTAACATTTCAATCTTTCCAATCAGCCATCCTATGTAAAGGTATAATATCAGTAAGAAGAAATTCATAAATCTCGGGACTCTTGGCATACATAATTACCAAAGTATATAAAAAAAAGTTTCAAGGGTATTTTTTAAGCACTTGATTGTTACATTACAAGTGCTGCATAGGTCAGAGAACAGTCTTCCTGTGGGAGGAGACTGTCTGCCCGCAACTGATGAAATTCTATGCTTGTCCTCATTTATCACCAGGCAGCTCATATAAATTATATGACACCTTGAGAAATACAGCAGAGGGCAGGTTACCAAATGCGTTACCTTTCTGTTGAACTGCCGACAGACAATACAAGGCTTGAAAGGTAGTTCATATGATTTCAGTAATCCACACTCTGAGTAAGTCAAATTTCTTTTTTGCATTTCCAGTTTTAAGTTTAACCTCTTTCATGGAAAACCCATCCATCTTCTCATATTCAGATTGTGATGCTCACATTCTACCAGTTAATCCTTTATTGAAGTGTACTTATATTGCACTCTCGTAAATAAACATAAACATCAATCAACTCCCCAGAGATTTTATGCAATACATTTAATCCTTCTTCAATAAACAGTAACCTTTTTCAGTAATCTGTTTTTGTGGCAATCAACAAAGACAGTTTTACAGAAATCTCTCTTTTTTCCCCAGTAATTTTAAGGTATTTTGTTAAAAATGTCAAAAAATAATAGGGAGCTTTCAGGTGCTGATGCCTGCAGAAGATGCAAACGACCGCCTAACAAATTCCAACGCTTCTTGTCAAGTGCACTGAATTGCAAATAACTGACTGAGAAGTGCTTAAGCAGTTTGAAGGTTCTTTTTCTTAAATGGGCTACCATTACTTTTAAGTAACTTCCTTTAAATTAAGAGACAGCTTTTTAGGACATTAGCCATCTAGTAACTCTAAAGAAATAGTCTGTCAGTGTTGACAAGTTAAAGAGCTTTTTACAATTACTGTAACTTAAGATAATAGCTGTTGTATAATTATGTTGTAGCAATCAGAAATGTATCTCTATTTAGGTTATTACTTTTTTCTGCCCTTTGGTCTCATTTCAGTATATTAACTAAATTAACTCTCTGTAGCCCACACCAGAACAAATGGAATAGAACACAATGAATGAGCAGATACTGTAAAAATATACATGCAGTAATTTTCATCTTAAGGCATTTTATATTATGTGAAAAAAATATCTGAACAGGGTAACTGGGCCATTCCTGCTCAAGACTTTACAGGCAGATTTCAAACAATTTCTTTTTTCTAGAGTGCTTGTAAATCACACACAAGCAGACTGTGTTAGGTCACCTCAGAATTCTGCATTTCACAACCCTATCGACTAGGCCACCTTGACTTCAGCTTATTTGATTTCAGCTTTACTGACTTACTGATCACTATCATTCTTGCTATCACTCTCATCATTTGCTCCTCCTCTCTCACTCAAGTCCTGTACTGTTTTATTTATAAAGATGGAGCACACATCCTGCCTCATTAGGAGCAGTTCCTTCAATTGTGTCTGTAACTTGCTATGATACCACCTGTTTTTACCTCCCTGAGTTGACAATGTCACCAAAACAGAAGAATACAAAAATAAATTGCCTCCTTTAAATGAAAACAGAAAAGCTAATAACACAGAGAGAAAAATACTTAAAAGTGAAATGCCTACTGGTCAAATTTATGAACAAGAAGCTTTTATAAACCAATGGAGATCTGAAGACTATTCAGTCTATTAGGTTCATTTGGCTAGTTAATAACTAAGTCGTCACAGTCTGCAGTACATGACTTGGTAGTGCCTTTGAGATCCCCATGAACCATTGTACAATAACATACATTGCTGAATGCACAACCCTTAATTCCTAATTACTGATTATAAACTCTAGTACATGGTTTCTCATTTATATAACTGAATTCTGCTGCTTTAGTTTTATCAATACTTTTGACAAACTGGATTAACTCTGTATGTACAGTAAGGAGCCTTCCCTTTTAAAGACTGAATAATAACATGTCTGTTAGCCTGCCAGAGTAAGACATGTCCTTTAGTCCAGAGATTCACTTGTTTGCTCTTCTTTGTATAGTGTCTAGTGCTTCTTTGACTTTTTTGTATTGCTCCAAATTCAAACCCATTAATGCCTTACAAAATCAGAACATGACATTCCTTGATTTCAGTTTAATATTCTTTGCTAGATCAATTCATTTGCATTGTAACTGATTTTGTATACCGTATGTTGTTAAAATATACTCCTTTAAATACATTTTTAGGAATTTCCTCTATTTAGCTGAGTGTTTGTGGTGGAGTGATATTTTGTATATAAGTTGATAAATATTTTGCATGCTTTTATTTATAAGCTAGACATATCAAATATAATATCAGTGTTTCATTAGGCTTGTTGTACTTTCATGTCTAACTAACGAACCCCAGAGTCTTTAGGACTGACTCAGAATGTGAATTTTATTGCAGGGTGGGAGTGAATGCCTCAAACTGGTTTGGCAAAGGAGATTCAATGTAGGACATTCTATAAGCCAACTCCCTCCACTGGAAGGCCATAAAACTACTTAGCTGGCAAGTTTCAGCTAAACAGATGGTTTCCACTACTTGAGGATAAGTTTGAAAAGACTGTGTGGGCACCCATTGGTCTGAAGTATGAGTGTTTGGGACTGCTTTTGAATCAGAGGCCATTCTGTTCCACAACGCCCTATTGGTTTAAGGATTTGGACAGAAATGTATAAAATTGGTCGCTTTACCCCTCCCTCTCTCTCTCTTTCACACCATGGCCATGAAGAGAACACAATGAGAAGTATAACTCGGCAGCCGTATTGTCCTGAAAAAAGCTGTATAGAAATGATTTTGCTTGACCAGAGACATTTAAGCAACTACAAGTCTGTGTGCCACATGAAACTATACATCTAGCATTTAGCAGATTGTATAGGTTTGCTAGTATTCACATGTACTTTGCTTCATTACCATTATTTAATGAATATTAACAATAACACATTATTAAAATGTGTAATTTAACTCCTGCTTGTCCTTTTACTCTATCTAATTGCATGAGATTATTGATGTAATTAGGTAAGGTGGGAAGAAGTGTTGAAGTACAATACTTTCCAAGTTCTTCATCAGTACAGATGCCTTTTCCAAATTGTTTTTGCTGGATTATTAATTGTGGCAGTCATATGAAGATTTGCACATGCGCACTATGTCTAAATCTATGTTGAAAATCTAAGTTAGAAAAAGTATCAGTCAGCCCAAACAAAAACTGCACTGGTGACTCTTCATCAACTTCCAAAAAGCATTCTCCTTTTCTTTCTACTGTTTTTTTGCTTGCCAGCTTATATCTAAGATGGTCTAAACAAGGTACATTTTACTTTTGCCACTTTTATAGTACATTTCTATTTTAGTTGTGATTTTGGTTAATTATTATTTCCTTATCTGAAATTATTGAGTATGGAAGATGGCATGTGCCAAGAGCATTACTTTAAGTTCTGCTGTTCCTGCACTATTAATTATTCTTAGTATTTAAAAAACTGAAACCACCAATGACTGCTAAATCTTCCTTAACACATCTCTAGTATGTCTTTCTGTTTCAACTATGTTTTTGTTTGATGTATTACAATACAATTAGGTTGCCTATAATTTAATGCACAATGATACACGTCTCTACTCCCCTTAAGTCTTACTAAACAGGACTTTAGATTTAATCACTGATGTCATATAAATATACTCTCCATAACCTAACAGATTAGTTAATGGGTCCCAATTTCTTATTCTATTTTATAATTATTATTATTTATTATTATTATTTTTTATTTTATTACTTACTTTATTTTAATTTGCCATGCAGACATTAATTATCAGGTCACTTTTTAAACTTAAATATTCAAAGCACTACCTTTTCCCAATCCATAATGGATTTGAAAAGTGCTTAATTTGTTAATGATGAGGTGCCGGAGTTCACAGCTACTGCCTGGGAGAGCAATAGAAATGTGACGCCAATGGCAATTTGGGCATCTGAAGGCACTGCCATTAATGCAGAATTACGTCATCAGCCTAAATACATGAAATTAGTACTTTTTACACCTGTAGTTGCATGCAGAAATTAGTATTTCACATGGAAATCTTGCAATCTTAAATTATTCCACTGTCCAAACTCTATGCAGCACAAATGTATTGAAATTCGTGTCCTCAACCTCATCTGATGAGTCTTTGTCCCATTGAATTATTCCTGTTCTTTTTATTTCTCAACCTCCACATCAGCCTCCACACTCGATTAGCTTTTTTTTTCAAACTACATTGACCTGACAGTTTATTTTGATTGCTGCAGTTTCTAGTGTTGGGGTACTTTATTTTTTTTCAATTTAGCCACTTAAAAACAGACTTTAAATTAACTAGGCAACTTTAATAGAGTCTAAGTAAAATCTGTGCATTAAACATCATCAATTTAAACATAACAAAATACTGAAAAAAAACCCTGAAGTCCCAGAATGCACATCTGGAAGTCCAAAAGCACAACGGGCTCAAAATCAGAGGTACCGGAGCTAACCGGCACAATTTAAGTGCTGGATTTGCAACAGAGATACGGTAGTATCCCTTGTCATTTGCAGCACTTTCCACTGGCTGTCAATAAAATGATCAGCAGTAAATAAATTAGGATATTGCCCATACAATTTCTTTCAGAAATCCCACTCACAGAGGATACTGAAGGATCATACTGAAATGCATCGGGTCTCAGACGTTTGTAATATTCATGAAGCTGCATTTTTAGTTTCAGCGATTTATAAATACGGCTCACAGGATGGAGGTTGGTAGGTCACAGTATTCAATTTACAGGTCAGAAAAAGCACAGATATGTCCAGAAACATCAGAATTCTATCTAGACAATTTATTGTCAGAGGAAAATGAGATTGTTCCTATTTTTATATGTGGTATAAATACATTAAGGTTTCACTCTTATGACAGTTACATTACATTACTAATAACAATAATTTAAAAAAAGTTATTCTCATCTTTCTCAAAAAAATATGAAATTAAGATTATAGCTTAAAAAATTCACAAATTTCTATTTTGTTTTACAATCCATTAAAAAAATAAGAGATGTCTACATCCACACCATTTCATGGCACTGTGCATATTTCATTAGGGGATAATGTGCTAAAAAGAGAAAGAGAAGAAGTGAGAGCAGGAGTACAAATAACACCCTTAGGTTGCTGAAATGTACTTATTATACTGAACAGTAGTGTTATGATTTACTTTTTTGTTTTATCTCAATATTATCAGCGGAAAAAGCTTACATTCTTTGCCTATATAAAAGTGGAGCCAGACTCACATATCATTCCACAGCAGGGGATGTAAAATTGATTTTAACATGGAATACAACTGCTTATACCCTTACTCACAGCATAATAGTGAAATAATGTATCTAAAATTGGATGTCAAAGAAGACAATGTGCTTAATATATACAATTCATTAATTTTTTAAACATATACCTGAATAGCTTTAACATAAGGGAAACTTTAAATAAAACTCCAAACCAAAATGCAGTTTTGCACCACTGAATTATATTATTGAGCCCAAGAGGTAGTCCTCTAGCTTCTTTTTCAATGACCTGACACAATTAAATACCCTGTTAATTGAAAATGTTTGACCTTGAAGAGAAAAAATAGCATGAGATAGGCAATAAAGCTCCAGACATCAATAGGTATTGTCAGATTACTAACAACTCATTTGTACACCACTCATTTAAAAAATGGTGCAAATGCAAGAAACATTTTAAGGCATAAGTTCTCTGAAGCTCCATTACAGAATTATTATATATTCATGCCCTCCTTAATTTATATAAGATTTCCTTTATATACATTATTATTAGGTATTTGGGTGTTTGGAGATATTTTGATAGTCACTGAGTTCACATTCTTTGATAAGTTATATCTTTAATATGGGGTTTGTCTAGAATCAAGCCTTTTTTACTTACAACTCAGAAACTTTTTAAATAGGAACATGACTAACTTATCTTATCTTCCATCAGCATCCATTCTTGAATATAGTTTATCTAATGATGAGGAGAATATCAGCAGTATTTTAAGTCTTTATCAGCTAATGCTATAGGGCCCAAACCTGATCTTGGTCTTAATTGAGAACTTATGACGTGACATGTGTAATGTGACTCATCATTTGGAGGTGCGGGATACCTTGGTCATGATATTGAGCTTCTTATTCTCACAGCTAGTGATCGCAGAGTCACACACCTTTGCTGACAGGAAAAGTATAAGTGGCATACCTGACTGAAAGTGAGGCACTTTTCACGGGCCAACTAACCTCATACCATCTGATTGCAAACAATGGTGGAAGCAAAAGATTGTGCTGCTAAAAGTGGGAAACTGCTATTTGCTCCATATAAACCACAGTTATATATAAACCACCAAATGACAGTGAGGCACATTGCACAGACTGACTGATTCTTGTCCACAGAGACATAAGTCATATACTCTGAACACAAACCCAGGCGATACTCGCTATCAGCACACATTGCACTGCCTGCTTATACAACCAACAAGAAAAACAGCAGTGCCATTTGGCAAAAGTGAAGTGTGAGATATGAACTTCATCACAAAAGGAAATGAAACACACTGTCATGCCATGAACACCAGCAACAACCACTTGCTCAGAGTAAAGCCACATGCAGGAACTGACTCAGTGACACATGATGGGAAAACATATGATGACAAGACATTGCTCAGCATGCCAAAGTGTCAGCTAAGCCTGCATATACAGCCATTCAGCAGGTGCCTAACACTCTGGGTAATCAACATGTCAGACTCACCCCATAGTACAGAGTAAGAGTTTGACAAACACTAAGAAATGTCTACTGAGAAATTCCGCCTATATGTGAGGATTGCTTTTAGATCCTTTCTTCAATGTTTGCTTGAAAGCACAACTTGTAAAAGTTGGATTGGCCATGTACTCACTGTAGACCACTTTCATGATGAAAACAAAAGATTGCGTTGCCAAAATGGGAAAATGCTGCTTGTTCTAAATAAACCACCTGAGGTGCTAGAAGAAATAACTTCCACAAGAAGTGCAAGATAACACTATTTGGGACATACAGGCAGTAACATCTTATCTATTAAATCCATGGGAGCCTGTATGAGAATCCCCAGCACACGTACCACGCCATCATATCTGTTGCATACCTGTTAAACATGCTGCATAAGTGTTCAAAATTCAGAAGCAAGTTTATCATCATATTGGTGGACTACATCTCTGCAAAGGCCAACCTCCAGCGCCACCAGTCTTTACATCATGAAATGCATAGGCAGAGGCATTTTCAAGGCCTAAAAATAAACACATCTCTCATCATATGCTTGAAAAACTGCTGAATTTCATTGACACAAACAGCCCTTATGCCCAAGCCTTACAAATTATGAAATAAGTTGAAAAAGGGCACACCTCAGGTTAACAGTCATTTTAACACTACTAATTTGATCTACTTCAAAGTGATGCCAATATTTTTTGTCTTCTGTTCACTCACCCTTGCAATTTCTTCCCATTGGTTATTATATTTTATTTCATACTTATTGCTTCATGTTATATCAAATTCTTGCATTATTTCATCTCCATAGATTCAATGTACGTTTTTTTACAAACAAGCTTCTTTCACACTTGACTTCCATCTTCCCCTATCTCTGATGTTTTCAGTCTCCTTTCAATTGAAGACAAGAGGTCTACGTGTTCCACTAGTCAGCAGTATTTCTAGACTTTCTAAGTTAATGTCATAGTGCCCACCACCAGACAATCTTACGCAATGCTGTGAAAGAGATCTGCAACATCTTTGTCATAAAGTGGAATTTAGTTATACCTGTACATAACACATATGCCTCACATATTGCGCTTCGACTTTTGCGACTTGACTCTATCGCAGATTTTAAATGTAAGCATATCTAAATATATATCACAGATTTTTCGCTCTGTTCGCGGATTTCTGCGGACACTGTGTCTTTTAATTTATGGTACATGCTTCCTCAGTTTGTTTGCCCAGTTGATTTCATACAAGGGACGCTATTGGCAGATGGCTTAGAAGCTACCCAATCAGAACATGTATTACATATTAGCTAAAACTCCTCAATGCTATAAGATATGCTTGATTATAGAGATGGGATTTATGGCTCTTTGAGGGGATCTGTTCCTTTCAAAGAGCCGTTCAAAAGAACGGCTCTTTGGCTCTTTTTAAATATTTAGTCAGTTTTAAGACGCCAGCTTGGGGGCATCTCAGTTTATCCTGGAAATAATCACTGGGTGGAATGATGAGGTGAGATTTGTAGTCAAATAATTAAAACTCAGATATCACACACCAATATCTAAGTTTGAATTGTTCTGAAATATTGATTATTACCTCATTTGTCATGTGTGGACTATATTCCATAGGGTTGCACAACATCCTTCTGCTTAGACAGTGACATCACTATTTTGGATTTACCTTTAGTACAAAGTGTGTGTATGTATAAAGCTACGTTGACTTATGTTATTCATACAATACCTACTCACAAATAAACATCAAAAACAAAGCCGGCTGCAATGAATTTCTGTGCAAAACAGCTTTTACTACAAACACTTCCACACAAGAACATTGTTATCACACAAGAACATTTTGATAGAAAACAAAAAATATTTCAAGTTTTAAATATATATTGTAGATAAAATTAGAATAAATAAAATGGAAATGTCTACATTACTACTACTACTATTACTACTGTAAACTTTGCAAATAGGACATCAGCCCCTTCAAGTCTTAAATGAACACAAAATGCAATGTAAATAAATACAAAGCAGTTCCTTACTTTATGGCTTTTTCTGCCTCTTTCTTGTTCTTGGGCAAATTTGCATTAAGGAAGACAAGAGCTCTGACCTTTTTGGGCTTAAGGCAACTTCTCCTCTCTGAGATTATCTGTCCTGTTTTCAAGAATTTTCTCTCAGAGGGAACCGATGTCGCCACAACACAAAGCTTCTTGGCCATCAGCTTGCTAAGCCTGGGGTAAACAGGGGGTCGACTCTCGCACCCCTGCTGGGTGCGCCCCTCCCACTGTGTGGGTCCGCCCCACCCCACCTGGGTGTGCCCCCCCTCCTCCGCAAGACTGTTCTGTCTCGCGGAGGAGCTAATTTGTGTGCATCTGTGTGAAACACGCATAGGAAAAAAAGAACGACAGAAAGAACAGCTCCCCCCCAGCCACGACTCGGCTCCCATCGTTCATGTTTATGAGCCTTTCCAAAGAATCGATTCGTTCGTGAACAACACAACTCTACTTGATTATTCTTATGACTGCTTGATTGTTTGCTTGTCTCTGCCTCTCTCTCACCCTCTCTGGCACTCTCTGCGCCTGGCGGAGGGGGTGTGAGCAGAGGTGCTGTTTGCACAGAGGCTGTTTGCTTAAAAGATACTGACGCTCCTCTAAAAAATGCTGCTTTATTGTGGTGCTAGGCATATTTAAAAGCACAAAAGCACACGTATTGATTTTTTGATTGTTGCTTTAATCTCGCTCTCTCTCTCTGACGTTCTCTGCGCCTGACGGAGAAGATGTGAGCAGAGGGGCTGTTTGCTTAGAAGATACTGACGCTCCTCTGAAAAATGCCGCTTTATTGCGGTGCTTCGGCAAACTTAAAAGGACGCGTATTGATTTTTTGATTGTTTGCTTTTCTTTGCGAGCGCTCGCGCTCTCTCTTAAATTCTCTTCTCCTGATGCATACACTCCTTTGAAGAAAATATATATTTGCATTCTTTTAATTGTGAGAAAGAACTGTCATCTCTGTCTTGTCATGGAGCACAGTTTAAACTTTTGACTAAAGGGTGTTATTTCATGTCTAGAGGGCTCTAATAATGATAACAGTGTGGGAGAGTTTATAAGGGCTTAAAATATATAGAAATAACTATACAAACATATGGTTTCTACTTCGCGGATTTTCATCTATCGCGGGGGGTTCTGGAACGCAACCCCCGCGATCGAGGAGGGATTACTGCATTTCATTGTAAAATTAATCATCATAAACATCGTTATTTTAAAATTATTTAAAATATATCTGGACCCTAACTGTAAACAAAAAGCATTAAGTGTTGCAAAGTCAGAAGTTTTGAACTAAATTAAGAAAGAATATTTACTTATCTCTTAGACAGCATCCGACATACAGAACAATTACTCTTAATCCTCTAAAGCCATTGGTTCTGAGTAATATCAGATGGAGTTGGAATATGTAACAATAAACTCAGTTTTTACAGTTTTAGAGTGCTATGTCATATTATATACAATATCAGTTTTTTTCCACAACTTGCCAGGAGGGCTGAGCAGTGGTGCAGCGGCAGCACCGCTGCCTTCCAATAAAGAAACCAGGGTTTGCATCCTGGGTTTTCCCTTCACGGACCTTACATGTTCTCCCTGTGTCTTTGTGGGTTGTTGCCAAGTTTCTGGTTTTCTCCCACTGTCAAAAGACATGCAGATTGGGTAAATTGGCCTTATTCGATAGATATGTGTGTGTGTGTGTGTGTGTGTGTATGTGTGTTTGTCCTGCAATGGATTGGTGCTCTGTTCAGGTTTTCTTCCTTTATTAACAATATGCTTTTGTTTAGTTCTAGTTACCAGTATTTCTTATGTCAAACAAAATGCAGAAATATTAAAGTATACCAATATATAAAACCTACTTCACATTAATTTTTTTATTCTTTGGAATTGATTAAATCCAGCATGCATTCTCCCTAATGTGTAGGCTAACTTATGTGCAGAGTAAGATCAAAGAAGTGCAGTTAGTTAAATTTTCTTGCTTTTGGGTCACACTGATTATCCACATGAAAACTGAAACCATTTACAAACTGGAACCCATTATAATTAGTTATTATTATTATTATTATTTTGGAAGCCTATAAACAGTCAGTACAAGAGACTGAATCACTCCTTGAATAAGCACAGCAGGATACTTCAGAGACGTGAAAGTACTAAAACAGGTGTCGTTATAATTTGAAGGGCTTCAGAAAATATACACCAAACTGCCATCATTCTTACCTTGGCAAACAGAATGAACAAAGCTGTAATTTGGAGCTGCTGCATCAATTAACACAACTTTGCCATCACTGCTAAGTCATGTTTCAGTAAATATTAGAAAGTCTATTTTCCGATCACTGATAACATTGTTATTGTAAAAAGTCTAATAGTTACCACTCTAATATTTAGTAAAGGCACATTTAAGGTTTCAGAAGAGCACAGCTGTGTTAGGGCATTCTGAAATAGCAATGAAGTTATTTGTCTTTATACTACTTTGTACAGACCTTTTAGTTAGACTATGGTTCATTACTGTATTGCTAAAATAGTGCATGACTATAGATGAAGCCACTGCAGAATTAACATATCACGAAACAAGTTTGCAGTTAACATTAAGATTAGAACTACATAGAAGATTTAAACCAACATCACGGTTATCATTATAAACAGAATGATTAGTTAGAGAACTCATTCTTCGTAAGGTGGTTTTATAAGTCATGGGTTGGTACGATTTCACCAAAAATTAATGGCAGGAATATTTATTAAAAAGTGGACATTAATCTATCATTACATACCATTTTTAATGCATTTGTTATTGGCTACATGTGGCTTAAAATAACACACACTTTTAGAAAATTCAGCTAATAGCTTAGCTAGATTAGAAATATATCGTATATTAGTATTATGATTGTGTGAAAGGACCTGTGTGATTTGCCTGTTCAGAAATCTGTCTGTTCTGAAATAGCTTTGTTGCTCCCAGAACAAATCAAAATTGTTGATGAAGGTAAGGCCATGCTCAGCACAGAAAGTCTTCAACTGGGTGTTGAGGAAAAAAGGCCTGACCTGACCCTCAAAGCATAGGTGCAGTCCAGAGATGATGATGATGGTAACCCGTGCAGTTGACTCCTGGGTTTCCTCTCCAACAATGTGGAGCAGAGATCTGAAGTCCTTTTTCAACACTTCTGATTGGTGATTGTAAATGTTGCTTGTTCTTATGTGGAAAACCATAGCACCAATGTTTTACAATGACAGATGAAGCTGTTCATACAATGTCCTGAACACACACTGTGATGGACGGCCGGCATTTCAGTCTAGCCAGGACGTCCCTCAACTGAAAGAAAGAGCCTTTTCAGGGCACTACATCCCCCGGGATGCTAGATGGCAGCTCCCCTGGACAGAAATGGTTCCCTGGACTCCCGCAGGGCAGCATGGGACATGGAGTCTGTTTCTTCAGCCCTATTGGGTACCGTGGGTGCCGCCGGGGGGAACTCACCAAGAACCCGGAGGCTATTACAGTGACGCTAACCCGGAAGTACTTTGTAGTCACTAGGACGGAAACCTGCAGTACTTCTAGGATATTTGAAGAAGGCGTTTGACCCGGAAAAGGAATACTTCCAGTACATGGACTTTAAAAGGACTATGGAAAACCCAGCAGATTGAGCCGGAGTTGGGAGGAAGTGTGATGGAGCTGTTGGAAGTGGAGGATTGTTTATTTGTGTGATTATTGTTATTGTTTATTGGAGAATTGTGGAGTGTGTGGTGCTTTGTGCACTTTATTTGAAGAAATTAATTAAAGAATCATCTTGGTGCTTTTAAACGTGTGTCCTGGACATCTGTCTTGTGGGTTCAAAGGGGCAACAGCGCCTCTAGCGGCCACAACACTCAAGGAAAGCAGTACACAAAAGTCTTCTAGACAGAAGGTTCACGGTTCAGGTTTGATACATTGGAGTCACCAAAGTGACCACAGCACTTTGGCAGGCAATTAGCACATATTTGACAGCTTCAGAATGATTAGTGCAACATCAGTGTTTCCCTGGGCACTTGAGGTGGCAACCCCCTTTTTCATTTGTGCTCCCACATTATGTCTTGTGTGGTGGCAGGGGTAAAACAGATACTCACCTGCTTCAGATGCTTCTGCGGTGTGCACAAAGCCACTAGGCAAATGCTTGAAGGAGAAATCGGCTCAGGGCGCCCTGATGCATTACACTGTAGCTTAAGGGGGTTCAGGTGCCCGTAGCAAGTGTGAAGTTTTTGTACCTGTTTCTCCAAAAGTTGCAGTTCTTGATCAGTGTTTAAAAACATCCAATCACCATTGTACTTAAATGATTTTTGGTGGGATCTTGCAGATGACAAAAATAGAGGAAGTGTTACAAGTCATGATGTGTTTTGGGGAAAATTCATAACCATTAAAGCTGACAATCACCAAATCCATATCTTTAGACAGCCTTGATCCTTGTTCCTGAATTTTCTGCACAAGTGACAATCTCTCAACCAATTAAAAGTTGACTTATTCTTATTTCTTTGCGCAGCTAACCAATCACTTTGAAGCAGCATAATGTCCTAGGTGTTTAAATATGGTTGCTTCTACAGGCAAACCATAGTGTTTTGTGAGTGTGTGGGCAGACATTTTACTTACTGGCAAGTGTTTTTTTTTTTTGCTCTGTTTGATACACTTCTCAAAAAAGAAACAGTACTGTATTTCTTGCCATTCCTAATTGGCAGTTATAGGTATTTTAAGTATCTAGGTCCGACAGTGACAAGTTCCGTGATCATGTATTGAGAAAAAAAAATGAATACTGTGTACTGTCAGCACAGAGAACTGAACCTAAGTCTTTGGAGCGATGAGAAAGCTACACTAATCATTGCAGCACCATCTAAACCTCACAAAACAAACCACCCTTTGTTTAACACTCTTTCACACTATATTTGAAACCAAACCAATGGCTTTTTTTTCAGAGCTAGTGCACCCACACAGCAAACTTTAAATTGTATATTGATGAACATTAATACTATTTAAAAATATGTGCATCATTTTTAATATTAAATCCTTGTCCCTATTTATTTTTGCACATTCAGATTCCTGAGTTAAATGTACAGCAATAAAGGTATTATTGCAAAAGGCGCTTCCCAAAAGATTATAGCAGTACACAGGAAATGCCTTTCACAGTGTACTTAATTCCAAAATGAATGCTATAAGTTTAATTACAGCATTTAAGTAGAAAGTATAATCTTCAAGCTAGATAATCCACCTGTCCAGACTAAAAACATAATTGTGACTCTCCACTCTCCCATTCTTCTAGATGACATTTTCAGTGCATTTTATACCCTCACACTCTAGACGACTCCAAAGTCAGATGTTTCCTGTTTAAGTTCAGCCATGTGATGCCCCATGTGGGGATTCATGACACAGTCTAAGATGTGATCTTAAGCTTCTTAGAAATCTGGCATTGCCTTATCCTACCTATATTATGAAACTCCTGTGACAAGTTCCAACACCTTGACAAGCTGCAATCTGTCACTTGCTCAGCTGCTCTTGAGATACCCACTGTGACCTAACCTAAAAATGTGAAGTTTTATTCGAGTCAAAAAGTTTTACATTTTTCCTTTGTTACTCATATTTTATTTTCAATAACATTTGGCTTCCTCAAGTAGATTAAGCAAAGCATTTACAAAATATTGCATCTGCTAACTACATTATTATAAAACAAGGTCAATTCATTCATTCATTGATAAATCTATTTTGATTCATAGTGAGCACCATTATAAGGAACTTTTAAAAATATGGATTTTATTAAAATAATGTGATGTAATGTCTATTCAAGAATTAAAAATATGAAAGGCTTTCCTTGTTCTGATTAGATATAATATTTGACTACCTAGAAAGATTACTCAGACACACTAATGAAGCTCTGCAGTGGGCTAACACCATGCCCGGGGTTTGTTTCCTGCCTTGAGCCCTGTGTTGGCTGGGATTGGCTCCAGCAGACCACCGTGACCCTGTAGTTGGAATATAGCAGGTTGGATAATGGATGGAGGGATGGACTGATGAAGATGATAAAGAAGGCACATTCATTTATGGGGTGCACTCTTGTCTCACTGGAGGTAGTAGCAAAGAAGGCAATAAAGATGAACCTGGTAGCCATTATGAACAAACGTGCACATTTTCTGCCCCTTACACACTTAAGCCCTATTTGGAAGGGATTAGTGTTACACCAGGAGGTGGAATTAAACAACAATTACTGCAGGACCTGTGTAAATTGGGACTGCAGTGTAAAGTCAGTGATTTACCAGCAGTGCTTTACTCTGAACCCTCTGTTCCCCTTTCTTGTATGGGTACCATCTGTTTGAAAAACATTAGCAGTCCTTTTTATAAGAACAATGTGTCCATTCAGACCTCCAAGGGTGATGGCACCACACCCACTTGCTTTTCAATATAAATTGTGTATCTGAGTGTGTTCAGAATGTGGACTTCGAAAGGGATATAACACCACAAGTTATCAAGTGTACACAGACAGTTTTTCTTTTCAATTTCAGGATCTGAGAAAGAATTATTACGAGAGGACCGTTGGTCTCATTTGAACTGCTTAAATGACAGAATTTTCCTGATATGTTAATTTGCATGGAACTAGTTTAACCTGGGGTTATTATTTCAGAAACTTTTTTCAGAAGGTAAAAGTCTTCATAATTTTTACTGAGACGTGAATGCATGACATAAGAGATTCGGATGGGACTAAAATTACAGAGGTCCACTGGTAAAAATGACTTTACCTCACCTTTTCATGTAACACTAATCCCATCCGAATAGGGCTTAACACTAAGTACTTTTAGTCAGCAAATTATTCAAGAAATGCTGCTGAGGCTTCTTTGGAGCAATATGTCTTTACACTGTCTCACTGTGATTGCTTTTTTATCTTTACCCAAGCCAAAATTTTGTGTATTTGAAGGTTGTTGTCCTTAACTGATAGATAGAAAAGTGATAAAAAGTGGAAGAGACAAATTTTCGGAACAGCTACAGTCTATATAAAATCTTCAAACCCGTCAAGACTGTGCTGCCAGAAATGTATATTTTTATTGCTTAATGCTATTAATACATTTTTACACTGAGCAGTCTGTGTGTTGCATCTGTTTGTAAGACTCTCACTGAATTTGAACAACTAACAGAGACTGTATTTTATTCCACCTGTGTGAGTGTACGTGTATTATTGTGGAATTTGTGAGACTTACCAGGTATATTTTCTACATTCATCAACACCTACCCTTGATGATTATCAACCACATACAAATAGTGATACCATCCAGACAAAGTCTTGAGTATGACCCAAATGCCAGTAGCTCTGCAATATTCCACATATGACACAGCTACACACAAATACACAGAGATCCTATCCAGACAAAGTCTTGAGTGGTTCCAATTGCCAGTCACTCCACAATATTCTGCATAACATTCTCTGTACAGGGACTCACTATCACCAGAACTAATAAACATGTCAGTGTCCCCATGACACAAATAAAAACTCATCTGTTTTGGTTATATGCTACTTACCAACCAAACAATGTTTTAATTTTACCACAGTGGTTCTAATTATTGAGGAGTGACCTCCATAGCCTTGACCAATCCTGTAGGGAAGAAAGCAGCAATCCTCCCCACACTTGGTGCCCTTTTATTATTTCAATCACAGATAAAAGTCAAAGCATAGAAAATATAATAGTAATGTGATATCTGGCATTTTTATGTATAAAATAAAACAAATCGCAAAATCTTGGTATAAATGGACCTAGTACAGCTTTCTGAAAATCAGAAATGTCAAAGAGTGAATGTTGTCCTGGGCAGCTTTTGGTTTATTGATCAGTGTTAGTCATGGCTTATGATTTCTAATGTCCAAATCGGATGGTCTCACGTTTCTTGATCTCTGTCGCTTCCTGTGTTGTTGGCCTTTTATCGTTGCCTGCTTTGGTCCCTTGAACAAGCTGTATTTATGTTAAAATGCACTCATGGGGTTTCTGGACAAATGACATCGTACACATTTGATTGGCTATCCTGTCCTTATGAAGGATAACTCTGATCAGAGTGTTTGATCTTTTCAGTACCTCTTTAATTCTTCCTTTCTCAAGCTACAAGTATAAATTGATTTGATTCTCTAACTTCTAGTGCTGTGGTGTCCATCTTTTCCCAGTTTGTAAACTAACTGAAGTAGGTTCTGTGACTCTGTGGTGTGTACTTGCCTTCTTTTCTTTCCACCATTAAGTAGTAAACCAATTAACATTGATGCACCGGAAGAATGAATGAAAAATATTTTTCAATGTGACTAGCCTGCGTGGTTAAATAGCTTTTAAGAATCCTGTGAATTCAATTCATCCTAGTTTATTTGAGCAAAATAATTAAAACTTAATATAAACAGTCTGCAGTTTGAAAAACTGAAGGTTTTTCACTCCAGGACAGTAGGTACAAGGTGGCACTCTATCAAGTCATCTGGTGCTGACCCAGCAAAACAGAAACATCAGTTTAATGGGTGAAACATTATGAAACATTTGCAAAGCAGTGTAGAGAAATATGAATGTTACTTGTATTTAAAGGGAGGTGGATTAAAGTTAGTGCCATGACAGTCAAACAGTCATAGAAAAACATTTGTGATAAGCGTAATGGTTGGACTGGCATCCTGACTAGGGTGAAGAGAGGATCCTTACCTGGCTGGAAGACCACTATGGAAGGATGGCACAAATGGATGCACATCCTGGATGGGTCCTATTCCATTTCCCAGTCAGGAAGAAAACATAATAGATGAATTGGGCAAAGCTGCCTGCCAAAAATTGTCATTCCCCAAGTATAATGGGGTCTCATTCATAAAAATGCATGGATTAGAGCGTGAAAATATGAATACTCCAAAAAAAAATCTTATTTTTAAAATCTCTGTGCAATTTACCTTTATATATCACAATTATCATGTAAACGTGCTCACATGTAGTTGCAGCAACCATACGCGGACTATGTTAATCAGCCTCATACATACACAGTCTTGATGCTGCAGAACGTTATTGGCTGGAAAAGAAGCCTCCCTACAGACAAATTAAGACCACCATCTGCATTCAAGAGTATCTGGCTATGCACTGCAATTGACTGTACAAAGTCATGTGCACCATTATAGCTCCTTTCCTCTGTGTTCCCCAAAATGCTGCATACAGATGAGTCAGAGTTGCTGTAAATATATATGCAAGATTTTGTGTATGTCACAAGCCAAGGACCGAAGGTATAAGCAAGTGGCAATAGAAAGATGGCACATTTTATAAAAAAAAAGATAATTTTTATTAGCAGTTCTGATAAAAAAAAAGTATTCATGGTTCCTGTGTTGAAAACTATTTAGAGTGGACAAATACTTTTAAAAAATATATAGTTAAGTGCCAAAAATACACAAGTTGTAAATTCATAACAAAAACAAAAAGATAAAATAACTGTCACTGTTTCACTCACAAAACCTCAACAGAATAAAAATGCTCATAGTTGAGCCAAGCTACAAAGGCAAGGGATAAAATAACAGCCCTTCAATAAAAAGGAAAAAATTGCCTTACTTCAGCCCACAACGAATTAATAAAGCTCCACCAAAAATAAAGAAATAAATGAAAGACTTTTGTTTGTTGTGGAGCAAGAAAACGTGTTGTGAAGGTATTGTGCTTAATAAAAATATTTCTTTTCAATCCAGAACTTGTGTTTGTGAGGTTGTGTCCTACAGGTCACACAATATTAACAAACAAGGTCATCAATTGTCTCCACCACTGGTCTGTTCAGGTATTATTCCAGATACCCAGAGTCTGAGTGTGTGCAGGGTATCATGAATCTCTAACTCCACATAACAGTGAAAGGAGGGGCTATTTAAAAAATAGTGCACAAAACAGGTCTCACCAAAGCCTGGCTCCAGGAAAATGGGAGGCTATCGGCTTCACTAAGCCTCAAAATGGAGGTCAGGCTTTAAAATTCAAAAGGGTATGGCATAGAGTCTTTAATGCTTTAAGTATTTCTCTACAGGGGAAGAATGGTAAAACCTCCGAAGACTTAATAACAAAAATAAGATAAAATAACATAAGCCAGGGAAGGAACATGGCCAAAACATAATGTAGTGGTGTAATTGTAAGAGAAAAATCTACTTGAAACTGCCTGCCAGTGTAACTAGGTCATCCTGACATTTGTACCAGCACATTCAGATTAGAAAATTATATCATTGATAAGAATAAGAAGTCTTATTTCTTTTAACCAACAACTATTAATATGTTTTAACTATTTTTGTACTTTATATTAATACATAAAACAGGTGGGGTTTTGGATTATACCATTTATCTGTATGTCGATTGGTGTTTTTGAAATTCTTTGTAGTCATTATATATAAATGAACCTAGCTGATTAAATGACACTTTCTGTTAGATTTCTTCAGTCTGCCATGCTGCACTTCAAGATCATCTGGAACCTCACTAGTTAAAGTAAATTAAGGACATCCATGTTTGGAGTTCATATATTACAAGAGCTCAAGACTCTCTTTTATTTGTTTAGTAGGTATTTTCTGCAATAGTATTTTCTGTTGACTGTTACTCTTTTTCCACTAAATGCCTGCTCATTACATGGCAATGTAATGTATGGGAAAGATGTTAACTAGAATGAACACGTTTTGAAAAAGGCCATAAGGCAAAAAAATTATTGTAAACAAGAAAAAATTATCTGGAAGTATGATAAGTACGGAAAAGATAGTAATGAGCAAGCGTGTAATTAATGTAGACAGGTAAGTTTGTGAAGCTCAATTAAAGAGGAAGAATCCAGCAAATTTAAAATTATTCTTAAACAGCTTCCACAATGATGTCTAAAAAGAAGTTGAGGACTGTAACACACTGAAAAAATACAAACCTACAAAAAAGGACAAAACAATAGGCTACATTAGTTAGCAGACTTTTACTTTTTGTCTGCAGAAAGCTGCTGTCTGTTCACCTCAGTCAGTCAAACTCAAAGGAGAGTGTGCAGGTACAGTACAATTATTTACTGAATCAGGAAAATCATTCAGGTTATGTGACTTACTTGCGTTCTTAAGATACTGTGAGGAACTTTATCCACAAAGTTTAAAAGTAAACAACCTGCACTTTGAATAGATGAACACTACTACAATAGAACATACATTTTCCA
Organism: Polypterus senegalus; assembly: GCF_016835505.1. Taxonomy (NCBI): domain Eukaryota; kingdom Metazoa; phylum Chordata; class Cladistia; order Polypteriformes; family Polypteridae; genus Polypterus; species Polypterus senegalus. The sequence goes on from NC_053154.1 coordinate 242,333,582, forward strand.
AACGTTCAGAAGATAACTCTATAGGTGACTCACATACTTTCTGGGCATTATCTCTGTGTTTTTATTACAAACCTAGAGCTAACAAGGCACAATATATATTTCTTAATCTCATTTTATGATCCTTTTTTAAGTCAAAATGAATTAAAAACTAATTCAAGTCACAAAAAATACTAAAATAGAAAAAGTAAAAATGTCATAAATCTAAAAGAAAAACTAAAGTGAAAATTAATTGGTCTGTAAAAATAGAGTAGAAATGAAAACTAATTTAAGCAAGTCAGAAAATGTATGTATGGCATCACATTCAGGTGAATTTAAGGACTATGCAGGCACTGTAGCTCTCCATGAACTCAGTTCAGTAGGTCAGTTCTAGAACCTTCTCAATTCATTTCAGAGATAGATATTGGAATAACCTAACCTGAAATTATTTATACAGTTATGTCAATGACACAATAGAGTGTGACCCCCAGGAGCTGAGTCCCTAGCAATGGCATAGCAACCTATGCACAAAATAGCAGAGCCCATAGAAAACAAAATGGCATCACAGGAATACTCTAACCAGAACTATAATGAATTTTAAACTCTCAAAATAGGTTTCCAAACAATAATAAAAAACATAGGTAGGATGTCTTAATTTCTATAACAAAAAATTATTATTTTTGGAATACATATAGCAGGGGATGTATAATACTCTTTTGTTTGGGTTCAATCTGCTGGGAAGATTTCATAAAACAGAAACAATGTAGTGATGTAGATGTTTCCACATTTGCCCAGCTGGACCTGTTGACAGAATATTGTCATCCCACATGTATGCAAGCAGCCAGTGACAGTTAGTTCCTACCCGCATTTGCAGTCTGGTGTTTCAGTAACTTGTACAATCAAAGGTAAAAAGAAGAGAGGAAAATATACAAAATATACAAGTTGGTGTAACCGCTGTGAAGGTAAAGGATACAGTAAAGTATTCTGTAGTAAAAGTTACACAGAATGTTTCTCCACTTTTAGACAAATTAGATTTTGAAATTTTAGAACTGTCTTGACAAATTTCCTTGAAGAATAAGTGTACCACATTTCAACAAGTTGCATTGTTTCATACAGGCAGACAGACAGTCAGACATGCTATTGCAATAGGTGCTTTGAGCATTATATGAGAACACACCTAAAATGTAACTGTCATGATATACTCTGTGAAACATCATATAAAATAAAAGTTGTTAAATAATATAATATATGTAAACTACAACAAACATGCTGATTATTATTTCAAGAAAAATACAAAATTAATAGTTTTCTACTCATTAAGATATGGAATTAAAATGTAGAGGAAATTTAAATGCAACAAACTAAACCGGGCATTTAATGATTTCATAATATTTTCCAAACTACAATGACAAACATTCATTTACTTTCACTCACAACTGAAAAAATTAACAATAAAAGAAAATTTATTAAATGCATATTATTTACTGTTTAAGCTGCATTTTTATTCATTGTTGTGGTCTACAGTATGTGATGTTGAATAGTGGTGCGTTGTAATGAAGTATAACAAGGGGACACTTAAAAGTACATTAAATAAGAAAAGTGTGTACTAGAAAGGATTGAACAATTGTTATGTAATGTTAATTTGATGGTGTACATTTGTTTGTATATAATTTACAATGTTTGTTCCTGTTCCTGCTTGAGTTATGTGCTTTTATTGAATGTTATTTTGTTGAAATGTTACATTTTTAAATGTATACAGTTCTCAATGTGTGTACAAGGGAATCTATTTATCAATCTATCTAGATTGTTCAAGTCATTTAAGCTAATGCAATTATAAAGAAAAACTTCTCCAGATCATGTTATAGCAGTCTATTTCAGGAGGACTGTAAAGTCCGTAAAGTCTCTCCTGCCTCTCTGTTGCAACAAAGTGACACTTTCATGAATATTCATAACCACTTTTGATCTGTTTACATCAGCAATCAACCTGTCATAAAGTGCACAAACTCCTGCTCTTCAAACGATTGATATGCCCCAGGTTTGACAATAAGGGTTTCAACCTTTCAGTCACTGGGAGCTTGCTTCAATAAAAAGTCAGCACTGCATATGGAGGAGCCTTCTGCATATTCATTTATATGTCTGAGAAAGATAGGTATCCTTCCCCAAGGCATGTCACTGTAGATGGAATCATGGTAATAAATGGGTGAAATCTTGGGGGAAAGTCTTTGACACTTTATATTGTTCCCTTGTCGTTGGTGACACATCGAACATATCTAATTGTGTTGCAGAATAATCCTAGGGGCATACTGGGACTTTTAAAGTCCAAATGTGTGTGTGTCATGCTGTAAAAATACATGAATAAATGTAGGTGGCTTCTATTCATTGGGGTGAAGAATTTTCCCAAAGCAAGTCTACTGTGTCATTTTCCATATTTTTTAAATACTGTAGTATCCAGTAATACTTTCTTAGAATAATGATTTGAACAAATTCCCTGCAAGCGTCAAAATCAAACTCTACCCTTCAGTTTTGATGTATTACATAAATGTAACAATATGGAATTTGATTTTAGTGTATTAAGTTATTATTACATTTTGAATCTGAAAAAAAATACTTTGTTCTTTTGTAGATGCTTTTAAAAAAGTTTTATGCTCTTTAAAAGAAACAAATATTATGTTATATTTCAAAATGTTACCCCAGAACTAAAAGATTAAAATAATAATCACTTATTTAAATAGAGTTAACTGTGAGAAAGAAAGCTGAAGAATGAATAATAATCATTTTTGTAAAACACACAATTGGTATTTGTCATGTAATCAGTATACAAGATAAATATTAGAGCAAATAAAGAAGAAAATTAATTAAATCAAGTAGTATTTTATGTATCGCATTTAGTAATTCAGTCAGTCTTGCATAAATGTTTAGCAAATGAATGCATGTGCATGAACAGAGCAACATCCCTTCATTCATTTTCCATTATCGATTAGTTCAATTACTAGTGAGTATGAAGCCTACCCAGGCAGCACTTTTGTCAAGACAAGAACCAGGACCTTCATTTGTATACCAATTCATTGCATAGCACACTTGCACTGCGACAGTTTAGACTCATTAACTTACTTATTAATGATATATTCAGGATTTGGGAGGAAAACCAGAACACTGAGAATAAAGGTTAAGCATTCATAGGCAGAACATGTAAACAGCAGACAGAGAAGCCAAGTCAGGGTTCAAATCCAGACTTCTGGAGCTGAGAGGTAGCAGTACCCTAAATTAATTGCACAAGATAAAACTTTTTGCATGGTTATTTACCCTCACTGATTCCAGATCAAATCAGAAAACATGATGCTGACAAATAAATATGGCACATTAAAAAAACTCTGTAAAGGATGTTACAAGGTGCTTTATCAAAGATGAAAACTTGTAATACAAAAATAATCATGCTCAAAGATTGATTACAACTAAAAAGGTTAACTCTTCTTTTTAAACACAATGAAATTTCCATCTGGTAACTTAAACCCATGTTTTCCATAACAGTTTTGTAAGGAGACAACATCTATCCTAACAGCAGCCTTGCAAATCAAAAGAAGCTCTTAACAGAATGCAAGTTCATTGCATGGCAAACTTATCTGCTCAGGATGTTTTAAGCTTTGTTAATTAACTTACAGTCTTTGGTATGTGAAAGGTAAAGGGAGTACCTGGAGAAAACTCCTGAAGTTTGGGGAGAATGTGCCAACTTCCCACAAATAGGAATCAGTGCCAAAAATGAAAGCCAGATCCCTGGAGCTGTGAGACCACTATTCTAACCTCTTTTCCACTATGCCACCATGCAGTGTAACATGTAACCTGCCTTGATAAAAAAATAGGCACTAAAAACATATATTTGTCATAAAAACCATTCACATCATGTCACTTTCTTGAGTATTATAATATAGCAAAGAGTCTAGTTAATAATTTTGCTGATTGTTAACTTATAATTCATAGCACAAAACTGCCATTCTAGTGCTTTATCTAACTGCTGTAGCTACGTTGTCCTGTGCTTTCTTACTTTGCAGAATGTAAATAAATACATAACTGAATATGATCACAGTTTATAATTTCCCTCCTTGTTTGTAGATCTCAAAATGACAGTATTAGTTCATTATCATTGCACTTGCATATCAGTGGGATTTACTTTTACACTACAATAAAGCTTTAGGTAGGAGAGGTTCTCCAGCTTTCCTGGAATGACCAGTAACATGGATTTAAACACGCACTTTCAAATACTATTGCTTAAAGCAGGCAAATAAAGTATATTTCAGAATCTGAAAAATATGTTAATGAATACAAGTAAAGCCATTTTTATTTAAATAAACCATGTTATTCTCTTAGAATGATCAGATGTGTATAGTCCCCTTGTACAGTGACTATTCTGGGATACCTTCCTAGCTCGGACAAAATGCCGTTCTTTCCCTGGCAAAACTCAATCCTTGCTCCTACCTCTTTCAAAACAGCATCTGTCCTTTGACCTCTGACAAAATGCTGTTCTCTTTCCTGCTTCTGCTAAAATCTCTCTCCTCCACTCCTGTCTCCAACTTCAGACACAAAAAAGGGAAAATGAAAGATCGGTAATTTATAGTCTGGGAGGAAATGAATATAAGCAGGTTAGAAAATAGATGGATAGATTGACTTTTACTCATTCAGCATTCTCTATAAAGAAATTGGAATGCCTTAAGATACAATGAAGGTGCAGTGTGAAGGAGTTTCAAAGAAAAAAGTTTAAAGGAAATGAATGTGATTGGCTTTCTAAAATGTATTCTCTCCCACGTAAACGGAAAAAGGAATGTGTAGCTTCAAATAAAGACTGATAGATACATATCTCCTTTTCAACGATTAGCTGGTAATAATAAAATGGGACGGTAACAGCCCTCATTGTAAAAATGATTGACGGCTACCATGCCCTTTCTAGTGCAAACATCTTGTGTTTTCTTTTCTCATTTTTTTGCTTAAGGTAGGAAGTATGAGGGACAAGGTAGGAGGAAAGAAAGAGCAGATATATTTTGCCGGATGTAAAAGGCAGGAACAGGTCTTGACTGGCAAGGAAGTGTAGGACTGAGCTGTTTGGAGAAGGCTGATCAAGCACGTCAACTCCAGATAAAAGTGAGAAAAGATGAAGGGGAAGAAAAAGAAAAGGCAGGAACACTCACTTGTTACTGCCTTACAATCTGAGACACACTCAGTGCCCATCAGCTATTGTCTTGTGGTGAAGTCAGGGTTGAGAGCTAGACAACCATAACACTATGTCTCAAAAATCTTCCACTAAGACACTATTTATAAATAGCTGAAGACCTAAAATGTCTTTCTGTAGCAGCAAAAGCAAGTATAGTTGTAGTCAATAGCTAAAGCATTTTATTTTTTCAACAAGTCATTAAATTATTCACCAAAATATATTTTGGTAAATAATAATAAAAAATAAAATCATTTACAATTTTTTTCTAAGTTTATTTTGCTTCACATAGCACTATTTGGAACCACAAACTCCAAAATGGCACAATCGATTCCATATTGTGTATTGTCTCAGCCATATTGTTTTTTTCTAGAATTAAAAAAACTTAATTGTCTAATAACTTATATATGCCTTATATGTACATGTGGTTTGTAGTCTTGGTTTGAAAAAACACTTTATGGTGAGTTTGTTAATTTGAGATGAGTCCCTACTCCTAATTGACCTTTTTGTTATTAAATTGCTTTTCCAGATCTGTGTTATTATTAACAGTAACTGTCTCTAAACTGTTTTTTTGGTTGATTTTAGGCAGTGTATTGACTGTAGGCAGTGGCATGTAGTGGTTAAGACTTTGAATTTGAAAGCCTTACAGAAGGTTTAGGGTTCAAAACCCACTACTGACACTGTGTAACCATGAGCAAGTAATGTCACCTGCCTGTGCTTTAATTCAGAGAATATTTTTGTCTTGTCTTTGCACAATGTCTTGTCTTGTTTGTGTTTTAATTTTAAATTAAAATTTTAATTCTGTTTTTAATTTACTGTTTGCACGTCATGTTGTTACACTGTAGACCCTGAGCTTCACAATCTGTATACTTGTACTGTATATGGTTGAGATGACAATAAAGTTCACTTTGACATGCAATGCAGCATAGATGATTATAAGAGGCAAAAAGCAAAAGACATTTGTATTATTTGGAACCTTAAATTTTACCCCTTATATACATGGCTTGTCATGAGCAGAGTTGGAATAGGGGGAGAGTGTCAGACAAATCATAAATGATAATTGCAATTTCAAGAGTTACAATTGTACTGCTAGGTTATTTTGTGCCCTAGGCCAAGCTTATTAGTACGCCAACTGACTATTAGGTAGCTACCCTGTGTGGCCAGGTTTTCCTCCCCGTATTATGATTGGCGCCCTAGGCAAATACCTAATTCATCTTAATGGTGGCGCCAACCCTGGTACTGCTACCTATTTACATCACCAAGTCAAAAACCATATGTTGTTCATAATATAAAGCTAAATATGAAGTAAATCTCACTTACTTTAGCGCATTTAAAACTTCAAATTAAGTACATTAACAATATTGAAATGCTTTTTGCTAGTTTGTCTACTTAATAAAAAAATAAAAACTTTATTACTTTTAAACATGGCACAACATTCAGGAACTGTCAAGGATTTATTTATTAAATATTTTGGCACACAGGTTTGTGTGACATGCAGATGAGATCTTCTCAGATTGCTGCACCACTTGCATGGACTACTGAGGATCTGTTTACCAACACGACAGTCTATCAGACGTGTAAAAGAGGATAATACCGTACACAAAATATACCATACAAGTTGAAGTTGCCTCACTTAAACTAAATTTTAAATTGTACACTAATCCATAATTGAAATTCTCCAAAATGCATTTGCATGTTCTCCCCGTGTCTGCGTGGGTTTCCTCCGGGTACTCTGGTTTCCTCCCACAGTCCAAAGACATTCAGTTTAGGTGCATTGGCGATCCTAAATTGTCCCTAGTGTGTTCTTGGTGTGTGTGTGTGCGCCCTGCGGTGAACTGGCACCCTGCCCGGGGTTTGTTTCCTGTCTTGCGCCCTATGTTAGCTGGGATTGCCTCCAGCATCCCCCCTTGTGACCCTGTAGTTAGGATATAGCAGGTTGAATAATGGATGGATGGATGTTTCTCTGTAGTTTTAAAGAATGAAAATGAGTGTTGCTTAGGGCAGGATGGATTTAATCAACCTGTTTGTGTAATATTAACAAAGTATCAAAGCTAAAGATGTGGCCTTAAAAAAATGCCTGATGGAAAAAATACCACTTAGTTGCGATTTAATTTAGTGACATAGTGGATTCAGCAGGCCACTCCATTAACTCCGGCCATGTAATTTGTGCTATTATGGCTGCATTATCAAATGCTCCATGTCAAATTTGGGGGGATGTCCACATTAGCTAAGTGTACTCTTATGGAAATATAAACTTTCAAAGAACATATTTTCACAGGCTTTGTTGCTTGCTCTCTAATCTCTAAAATGTTAAAAAACTTAATAAATATATGTATTGCTTATAAAACTATATTAACTCCAAAAAAAATTAGCTGATTTAAATGACGAAAGAGAAAGTAACAGAGTAACCATGTAAATTGTCTTTATTGAAGAATGTGGTATCAAAAAGTTTTGGAGTAAGCCAGAAATCTGTTTAGAAATCGGTTTAGTTATTAGGTTTCAATGAAAATCACTCAGAGAATACCAGAGAAATCCAATAGCTGTGTGGTAATTTTTACTATTAACTTAAACTAAATTTAAGTACAACCATCTTGTTCTAATCATTTTAAAATGACATTGAAAACATTGAAAATTACCATTTTTAATAGCAGCTTGTAATCAAAACATCACCAGGAGCTCAAAGATGATGTCTCATCATTTTAGAATATATCTGCGTGGTGAGAAATATCATTTCAAGATACTCCCAGCTTTTTACATTTCTCAGTTCAAACAATCCAGCTCTTATATCCACAGGTGCACCTCCAACCAGTTAAAATGGGTGGGTAACAATAATATGAAATTCAAAAGATAAATTGTTCCTCATCTTTTAAGACTGGAGGGATATAAGGAGAAAAAATAAATTCTTACTTTGATTTCGAAAATAACCTGAGAATCAACTAAATCAAAACGGGACAAGCAGACGCATAATCAAGGGACAGGGCCTAGTTCAAATTCCAGGAAATTCAAAGAAAAACTTCAAGAGACCCAAACACAAGTGCGAAGCAAGAACATAGTCATAAACAAAAGCAATCATAATCCAAAGAATAGAGCGCTGAGTTTGGTTCCTTCATCTTTACTAAAATTAATTCTAGCAGAAAGATTGTTTTTAAAAAAATGGATCCACTCCCAGGATATTGACTGCTGCATAGTGCCCTCTTTTATATGAGGAATGAAATGAATTCAATAACCTACAAATCCCAAGATCTCTGAGCATATCCTATTTTTATAAATATTATTTCAACCACATTTAGAAAGCTGTTAATTCATTTAAAAAGGCATTACTATGACTCTGACATGCCTCTTTGTTATTATAATTTATTGAGTGTTCTAATTTACATGTGAACCTTTGCTATGAGCAATGTATTAAATCTAATATGTCTGGATAATTTTAGTGTAAAGCTGGTCTGATCAAAGGATATATATGCAGTATACACAAATAGAGATGTATGTGCGTGACAAGCATAACTTCATTATAAAATCAAATTCAGTAAACACTAAATATGAGCATTATAACTTTATGAAGTAATGTTTAGTGACAGAAGAGAGTGTGCTGTAGAAAAACTTGAAAAGATTTGTAGAGCTGCCACTGGCTTTTCCAACTTGATTGACATAATGTATGCACAAATATTACCAAGACAGACAAACAATTACTGACATCTGGCAGCCGCAACAGGCTGACCTTGGACGCTCACAGCAAATAAGCTATTCCTGAAGAACCAAGCGATTTAGAAACAAACCACAGCATTTTATTAAGTTTTAATAGAAAAGCTACAGGGCCAATTGCAAGCATTATCTAGATTGTCATGTCACCAGGCATTAAATGTAAAGATGTAAATTCAGACTATAAAACATCCTGGGATTAGCTGCAAGAGGAGGAATTAAAATGTGTTGCATATAGTGTGACTTTCATCAACTGACCACATGCTTGGATCCATCTGCTAATGCAGAAAAGACTTATCAACCTTAGTCAGTGGGGGCAGAAATACTAAAGTAAAAATGCATTAGGATACCCTCATGAGTCCCAGATGATACCATTAAAGAAATCTAAGCAAACAGTTGGCTTTTTTAAAATGTCTATTTCAGAAACTGTGAGGAAACATTGTGCTGTATGACCTTGAAAAGTATTAGCAGAGTCATGGGGCAGTTATTTAAAAATATCAGCTGTTTAAAGTGATACTTTGAATGTCTTAATAATCATTTGCCTAAATAAATGTCTTCCTCACATGAGCAAAGCCAGTTCCCAAGTTTTCTTGTCTGCACCATCAAAAAGCATCTGATATTTGTGACTGAAGATCCTTAGTTATTAATCTTCCTCCTCCATTTTCCTTTCTGATAGTAAACAATTTCCTTGAACCCAGCACTAACACAAAACGTTTGAAACTTCCTAGATTATGAAAATGTGCTCATATTTAGGGTCACATTTATGTCAACACTTTAGAATCATAACATCTGGCAATTAAGTCCACACTAATGCAGAAATGAGGCTCATTGTCTCCAGGCTGCTACATATAATTTGAATTAAACTTAGCAGCAACATACCCCGGCCATCAAATTCTTAGTACAGCACATCATAACATTTAACTTAGATCTTTTCATAAACTAGGTTTAAGCTGTCTTGCTGTAACTTACCATTTTATTTTTACAAATGCCATATAGACATGAACTGCAGCAGCAAACATCAGATGTTTAAATAATAAGGTCTTCATTCTATAACTTTCTCAGATGTTACAAGTTAGTCCTAAAATTCCTTCTTTTCATGAAAAAAAGTACCCCACCGAGAGCAGAATATCTGAATTCTTAACAAATACTTGGCTTTTTCAGAAAAAAAAAAGAATTACATGCATGACAGAAGAGCGGATGAGAAATACAGACTGAAATGCACTGTATTCGGCTTTAACTAGTAAAAAGTTTATAATCTGTAGTTCAACCAACGTCTATTTCAAAACAAGTACTTAAAATTTTTTTCACTGAAATAACTTTGCATTTGTTATGTTGCTATTACAGCCAAATTGTTTTTTTAAGACAATCTTAATCATTTTTTAAAAATGAGTTTCCTTATTCTTAGTTGTTTTAATGTTACTGTACCGTTGTCTTGTCATAAAGTCCATGATTATCCAGAAGCATTTTCTTTTCCACATTGGCATATCTTCTCAGGTCACGTTCAAATTGCTAATAGAAAAAAAAAAAGAATCAGTCAAATACATTGTTTTCAACTGGTTGAAAATCTTCTACAGTAACTATTCCTGGAAAATATTTGATCATTATGAAACAAAAGGCCATGAGAAGAAACATGATTATTATGCGTTGTTTAAAAAGTTTGATGTTACACAATGTTCTATGACTATCCACCTATCTATTATCAAACTCATATAATTAAGTATTAAATAAAGCTTTTCATAGTGCAGTCCAATCTTAGTTTAGTCCACACAGTCCACTATGTCAACAGTCTTCGTAAGTATCTGTAGCCAGTGGTCTTAAGTATGCCACTGTGATCTGTGAGGGTTATTCCACACACATTATTTTATTTAAAATGGAAATTTGCTGAAGCCACACAAACCAGCTGACAGGGTGAACCTGACAAGGAGATGAAACAAGTGACAAGATGACACACACAGGCTATTTAAAAGTGCTGATGTGCCCTCTCTGGTCATGATCAATTCAGTATATGGCCAAGAGCAACTGTCATCTATTTCGAATGTACATGAGCTGGAGGCTCTCCTTCAGCCTGTGCAGTCACTCTTGCAGGTCCTGTGGGTGCTGCAGGAGGTGACTGGAAGGCTGAAGGAGAAGGCGGATGCGCCCCTGATGGCCGTAAAAGAGTGGTTGAAGCAGCGCGGTGCGGGATTCTCCAGCTGAAGCGATGCAGCGGGACCGCATATAAGAAGGGATCCCCTAGCGAATTGAGCCAGGATGTATCTGAACGGTCTCAAGTAGCAGGGGGTCCAACAGTGGATGCGGCGGTGATGACTGATCGTGCAGTGGTGGAGGCATTGGCAGAGGCATGTATAGGACACCAGCTGGTAAGTTTCGACTGTCAGAGTGCCCACCCCAAGAGCCGGCGGCAGTCTCACGCAGTCTCACAGGGGCGCAGACAGTGCAGGGTCTCTTTTCCTCTCATAAGGTGACTCAGGGGAGAACCCAGAAAGAGAAGAACAGGTCTCCCAACAGAGTGACCCATGAGCCAGTTTGCTCACAGATGTCAAAGGGGCATTCTCCACATGGCCGGACAGAGATCCCGAACTCGGCTAGGGACGAGGCAGGGTGGATGTTCCTGTCCCGTTTCCACATCCGGAGGCAACGAAAGCACCGGTGTTATGAATGCCACAGTCTAGGGCACGGGTGGCAATGCTGTCCTTATAGCGGTACGAGGGATGCCTTGGAATGGGATTGGGGCAGCATCTCCCCACCCTCTTCTTGCTTTTGTCTATCAGGGTGGAACCATGGACTGGGCTTTATTGCTGCTCCATCCTGGAGAGAGACAGCCCTCGCAGGATGAGCTGCTTCGCCCTACATGCTTCAGCTGAGGGAGGTGCAGTGTGGCAGAAGGCTGGGGGTCTTGCACGGTCAAGACACCCTTCTGAGGAAAGGCCCAGGGGTGAGGACATGTCAACAACAGTACCTCATCTGGGACACGAGGGGGCAGCCCCCCTGATTTGCATCAGGGCCACGGGTTTGGAGCTTGGAAGCTCTACCCTGCTGGGGTAGTGGCCACGGACAGGGGACACCTGGACAGCTCCGAAGCCTGGGTCTGCAGCACTTCTGCCATAAAAAATAATCGTCTGCGAGTCTGTCTGTGTCTGATCTTACACAATATAAAATCCAATGTCTGTTTGTCTGTCTATATGTCTGTCCGCTTATTACGAGAGAACTACTTAATGGATTTAGATCAAGTTTTTTTCTACAATTTACTTGAACATTCCTGTTGATTTTGTGACTTCTCTCACCACGCTAATTATTGTAGTTCAGTTGTGGCACTGATTTATTCGCACATATCTGAGAGACAGGCTGCAGGCCTTCAGTTCTTATTTATCAAATCGATTCCAGTATGTACAGAAATGTGCAGACAGTACTCCATCATTATACACAGAAGTTCAATATGGTGTCCCGCAGGGCTCAGTACTGGGACCTTTACTGTTTTCACTTTACATGCTTCCACTGGGATCTCTCATTAGGAAACATAATGTTAATTTTCACTCGTATGCAGATGACACCCAGTTATACCTTTCATTTAAATCAAATTAAGTTTCTCCGATGTTGTCTTTAATTAGTTGTGTTAGTGAATTAAAGGAATGGATGAATAAGAACTACTTGTCTTTAAATACAGATAAAACAGAGATGTTAATTGTTGGAGGGAATGACGCTGATCACAGCAATATTTTGTCGTCATTTAACTCAGTTGGAATCCCAATTAATTTTACTGAATAAGCCCGCAATCTAGGAGTTATCTTTGACTCTAGCATGTCATTTAAAAAGCGCATATTACAAAGTCGTCCAAAACATGTTTTTTCCATCTTAAAAAATGTTAGGAAATTAAGGCGCTTTCTAAATAAACAGGATTGTGAGAAATTAATTCATGCATTTATCTCTAGTAGGATTGACTACTGCAATGCGGTGTTCACTGGCTGTTCAAACTGTTCTCTATACAGCCTCCAGTTAATCCAAAATGCCGCTGCAAGAATTATTACAAGAACAAGAAAATATGAACACATAACCCCAGTTCTTAAATCTTTACACTGGCTCCCAGTTAAGTTCAGGGCAGATTTCAAAATCCTCCTTTTAACATATAAAGCATTAAATGGCCAAGGTCCGGCTTACTTGTCTGAATTTATCATGACTTACAAACCTGAGCGCACATTAAGATCTCAAGATGCCGGTCTGCTTAGGATTCCAAGGATTAATAAAATAACAGTGGGAGGTCGAGCTTTTAGTTACAGGGCCCCTAAACTGTGGAATGGTCTTCCTGCTTCCATAAGAGATGCCCCTTCAGTCTCAGCCTTTAAATCCCGGCTGAAGACTCACTACTTCAGTTTAGCATATCCTGACTAGAGCTGCTCATTAACTGTACATACTGCATCTCTGTTGTTAGTCATTAGCACTATAACATAAGTAACATGATAATTATATTTGAATACTAACCCTCACCTATTCTGTTTCTTTTCTCGGTACCCAAATGTGGCAATTGCTGCCACGGCCCACCTGCCAAGTTGTTTGCCTGCCTATGGTAAAGTTATCCCTGATGGAGGATCACAGAAATCATGGGAAAGAGGGGTCCTTTCATCAGAGCAACGTTTCAGCCATGGCATGGCCAAATGGGGAGGCAGCTAGATGGATGAGGTCTCCAGGACTCTAAATATCCAGGCCAAGGGGAGGAGGAGGCAGGACCTCAGGAGTAGGGAGCCGGGCAGGGCAATCCTCATTCACACACCAGCCTCCGTTCAAGTCACTCTACCTTTCGCCACGTGTTGGAGTGTACCTTGCCTCTGCTAAGCTAGTGATACCTGTTGGTTCAGCAGACATTATCATCTAGAGATTGTTAAAGAGTAACATTTGACATTTTTGAGAGAGAGATCACAGCTACCTGTGTTTTAGGGTACCTGCATATTGGCAGAGATACCACGGCCATGTGCTCTTCTCCCCATGCAGGGGATGCTCTCCTATCAGAGATGAACACTGTCAGATACGGTGGCAACGTTTGACAACTACATTCCGCTTGCCCAGAGATACTTTGCTAACTTTTTACATTTTTGGCAAAGAGATTACAGCTACATTCTCACCCCTGATAGCAAAACGAAAAATATTGTATATCAAGAGGCCCTTGGGTATGAAAGCTATCAATATAAATTTTTCTAAGTACAAATTATTACATTTTATTTTAAATATTGATTATTGATTTTTAAAGTTTGTCCTGTTGTACTATTACACAGGTGAAGCCGCGGAGAACAGCTAGTATAGTCAAACACAGGGAGTATTTTATGGATGGCAGTGCAGGGGAACACAGGGGAAGAGTAAGGGAAACGCATAGTCACTAATTGTTTCTCCATTTCCACCCGTAGAATACAGGAGAACAATCCAGATGGCCATCATGTTCACCCTGCTGGAACAAGCCCCATCTTATCCAACCCAAATCTCATTTAAATCCTTGACCCACAGGAAGTTACCGTTCATTGTTGAACCAGCTTCCACTGAGGAATGTAAAACCCCAGAAGACTGGTGAGATTCACTTCTTTGGTTTTTGTTCAAATTTTATTTTAAAGAGTCCACGCATAAATTATATATATTTTGTGACCACTGGGGGTGTAACAGCACCCCAAACCCCAGACACACCTTCTGCAACCTGAATAGAAGGCAGTTGGGTGTTTGAACTATTTTTTACCTCCTTTACTAATCTCGAGTGTTTTATGATCTTGAGCAGAGCAGTTGCCATTCCAGAATGTTATGCAACCACAGAGCATGAACCCAACGGCACACCTCAGTTTGTGAGCTTCTGAGGACAGATGAAGAAATCTGAGCTTTCTTCAGTCTTCTGAGGAAGTAGAGGCGCTGGTTAGCCTTCTTGACAAGAGCAGAAATGCATTGTACTCACCTCTGTTTATCAGTGATGGTAACTCCAAGAATTTTAAAGCTGCTCACCAGTCTCTTCTTTAATGCAGATGAATGTATGATCTGTCTTCTGTTGTCTGAAATCTGTGACCAGCTCCATGGGGTGGCTGACATTTAGGGTGAGACTATTGACTTATTAGGAGGTGAACCTCTTCCCTGTAACTTGTCTCTGCATTGTTGGTCATCAGATCTATAATGGCATCATTGAATGATGTAGTAGTTGTGTCTGGGCACTTATTGGTCTGTAGTCATTCAGACTGCACACTTTTGCTTTCTCAGGCACAGATTGTTGTCCTTTGGAAGCATTAACTAACAAAATTAGTAGTAATAATAGTTACTAATATTATTAACACGCATTGGATGAAAGGTAGGATAAAACTCTGCATGTGGTACCAGCACACTGCAGGTCACAAATTTAGAGCCACCCATTACCCTGGTACTCATATTGTTGGAATATAGGAGAAAACCTCATACAGGCATAGTGACGATTTGTAAACTTCAACCACACGGTGTCTGATTTAGGTGTTAAACAGTACACTGTGAGCTGTGAGGCAGCAGTGCACAACTTTGTCACCCTATTTAATATCTCGGTTTCTTAAACTTACATAACAAAAGCATGCTCTCTACAACTGGCAGCAGCAAATTAACGTAACATAAATAATCTTCGCTAAATCAAAATTAACAATGACCATCTGCATTCATTTTAAACGCTTAACTCTCATATTTCCCTTATATTATAGGAAAAAAATACACTCAGATAGTAATTTTAACCGCCTTGTCTAATTTCAATAGAGTGTTATTTTTGTTTTATTTTTTCCACTAAGTGGCAGCTGCTTTAATTCTGAGTTTTACAATTTTTTATCATTTTGACAGTATACAGGAATGCTGATGCTAATTTTTTTTTTAGCCTACAACTTTGAGAGATTAGAAGAGGCAGCAATCATATTCATATAATTCTTTCTTCCTGACATTACTTTAAGTCTTGTCTGTCTATTTAATGGTCTCATTTATTTCTAGTTTGAAAAACACTTACTTATTTGCTTTTCATTTTCATCCTGTGAATGACACCTTAGAAATTTAATTAAAATATGTACTGTTTTAAGAATGTTCTAAGGATGTTTTTATCCTTACAGTTCATACAGTGACTAGACTTTAGAAAACCTCAAAAAAAAACATAAAATTGTTTTTAAGCAGATCAGAGAAGTTTATCAAAATGTATTGTCCTCTCAGTTTAGGAGGTTTATTCTTATTTTGCTGTTTATGCTTGATTTTCCTTCAGCACGAGAGAAATTTTAATGGGTGTCAAGAAGGAGCTGTGGTTAACCTTGTTGCCTTTAAATCACTGTCTTTGTGGTGCCTGCATGTTTTGTGTGTGTCTGAGGTTTTTTTTCTCACATTTTAAAGACGTATAAATTAATTTAATAGTAAGCTCTAATGTTACCCACTGCAAGAGAGTGTGGATGTGTACTTGAGTGCACCCGGTAGTGGAACTGCACCCCATCTGGGGTTTGATTCTACTTTGCACCCATTGTTTTTGTCTTGGTAGAGTTCTATATTACTCTGCTTTCCCCTTTTGTATTCCTTAATGTGTAACCTTTGCCAGAATACTTCACATCCAATAGACTTACTGCTGTTTATAAGATATTGCACTTTATAAATTCGCCCCACTTTCTCTATTACATCTATAACTTCAGGCAGTTACATAAAGCAAAAGACAGGCAGGAGTTAAGATACAGTACAACTTAAATAATGTATTATTGATAATATTCATAAAATAATAACAATATGTAAAATACATTTGAATATTGGCAACCATACCACCTGATAAATGCTGATGTGCAATTTCAGGCAGCACACAGACTTGTTATTTACTCAAAATGTCTCTAGTCAAGTCATCATTTTTAGTCAGCTTTCTTCAGAACAGGTCGCATGCCTGTCTCAATATGGCCGCCGAGTTTTGCTGCTCAGTGTGGTTTTCTTTTTAGTCCATGGTTTGTGAGATGCTCCTTCATCATGATGGTGTGAGAGAGAGAGGTAGGAGTAAAGCAACCAAATTTATATGTTCTTTATCCAAATCCATACACCAATAAGATGTTGTGGTACAGAAAGGCCTATGATAAAAAACCAATCCCCAACAGCCATCCTTCACACCAATGGGGGCACAAAATACCTTTCATACCTGCCCTCAAAAACATTTGTTGAACTGATGCTTGCCAGCTAGGTAATTTAGCTTTCCTGTGGATTGATTGAGAGAGTCCTTGCCGAATTTGTTTTAGGCACTTCCCAAAACCACTGCTGCTCTTATCAATAATATAACATTAATATCACATTGCTTTGTCTAAGTTACAGTTAAAGACATACAAAATATTTATCAAGTTGTATACAAAATTTCACACCACAACACACCCAATACTGTCAAACTAGGCTTCTGCAACCTGGACCTGGATTAAGCATGTTAAATACTGAATAGATGAAGAGCAAGTTAATTACATTATGCTGCAAATGCTCCGACTCAAATAAATTGTAGACTGCATCTTGGTAGAGTGAAAATCTTCATAAATATACATGATGTAAATCAAATTTTTTAACAATAAACTGAAATAAATAATGTAGTACATAAGTGTGGTCAAATGGATAGTAATTCCAAATGGTACTGAGAATCTTGAGGTAGAAACGATTGGTGCCATGTGTTATGCAAGAGGGTCAGCTGTGGAGAGTAATAAAGGAATGATTTATTTTAATACTAATTTGAATGTTGACACAGAAAAAGCTTCATAATATCTACTGAGGTTACTAGAACAAACCTTATAAGAAGATTCAGAGACTCTGTAAGTGTGTGATATGTCTCCAAACTCAAGACAATGACGTGATTAATAAATGACATATACAAGGAAGGGGTGATCACTAATCATGGAGCCAGGAAATAGCAATATTTTGCATGTTGGTTAGCACATGCAAGTATGAATTCCACTGTACTCGGTATAAGTGAAAATAATGACCCAATAATCCATTATACAAGGGGAGGAATGAGTAACACAACAGTCGCATAAAAAGGCTTGCTTACTGTTATTATCTTTGTCCTTGAATATTTTTTGTGGTGACTTCTGCATTTTCCAACCTTCCCAAGTACCACAACGCATGTTCCTTCTCATATTTTATCTCTATTTTTTGTCTTTCTCTGTCCAGGATTTCTCCCACCCTGTCACCTTACGCTTCCACAAATCACTTTCACTTGCTTATTGAAAAGTCCTGAGAAACATTCCTAAAGATAGATTTGCCCCAGGAACTCCTTACAAACTTATAGACACCTGCAAAATATATCTACATTGATTAAAGCAAATAACACAACTTTTCTTGAAAATGATGATGGACAACAGAAGATCTTCTTCATCTTAGCTGTCCAGTTTGCTTACTTGAACCTGGACTGTAGTATCAAGAACAAATCAGTCTCAAGTATTAAATAAATACTAGGCTAGGGAAAAGAGCATAAAGTACCAAAAAACAACAGAAAAAAACAACAGTCTTTCCTCTATGCTCTGATGTCTTTCGGCTGTAGATTCAAGTTGCCTCAGGCTCTAAAGTGGCTTTAAAACCTGCCTGAGGTCACTTCTGACATAGTCCTAGAATCACCACTTCTGCCTCAGGGACACCAGAGCTGCAGTCCATCTAGAAGGCTTTTGGTCACCCTTGCATGTCAAAACCCTCAGTTGTCTTTAAATAGCTCAGTCTCTTGGGCAGTGCGTTAACTGTCTAATTTATAAGGGCCCATTGCTTGAGTCTGATATAATTTGCTGCCACTTATAAGACTAATGGCCTCCTGTCATACTGAACCTCTCCTACCTCTCTTGACTTGGGACTGTCAAATGTGTATTATTGATCCGAAGGTTTTCCCACCTTATACCAGGTCACATGTTCTCATTTTCTCTTGTTTTGTAGGATCACCTGCTGGGTCGTCTGCTTTCTACAGTTTCTGGGGGAACTTGGTATGTTTCCACCCAGGGTGCAACTCTCTCATGCTTGTGCTGCTGCCTTTTGCCCTTCTGAGAAGTACAGAACACATACAAAACATAGTGCCCCATAGGAGCCCCTGCACTCCTCCACTTTCTTTCTTTCTCTCATTTATTTTTGGTAATTGATCACTTCTCTGTCCCATCTTGGAGGTACCCTTGCTTCTGAGTGTTATGGTCTGCTGGGCACTGAAAACTGAGGCTTCACTTCCAAAACCTATCACTCAAGGTTCCAGTGAGGCCTAGATACAAAATCAAGGAGCAGGCTATTATTAAAAAACTGAGAACAATGAGAGGGAAATCGGATAAACCTCCTGGCCTAATTCACAAAACAAAGTTCTTTAATAATTAAGTAATATGAAAAAGGGACACTAATAAGCAAGAAAAAGCAAAACAGTATCAAAAAAGTGAACAAAACACACCAGTAAAACAGAAATCAAATCCCCCCAAAAAATGAAAAAAAGTCACAAATCAAAGATCAAAAGAAAAAAAAGCCACATATCCGAGAGAGAGAACCAATAAAAGAAGGAGAATTTACTAATTCAACAGCGTTAGTCACGTGGGCTTTGTAGGTTTATAAAGCCTGGCAGACTAGCATAAAGGAGCCCACCTCCTCAGGTTCAACATAAAGAAAACAAGGCACATAACATAAAGAACAACTGAATATACTATCAGTGTGATGCAATAATATAAAATTAATAAACAAAACAATGTTAATAATAACATAAATAATTACAATAAGAAAAATAAAACACACCCTGGTAATTCCATCACACTTACATCCTCTTAGCACAACAAATGTTTTAAGCCAACATAGGGACATCTAGCAACATCAACAACAAAATTACATTTAATTATTTATTGAACTCTTTGTACTGTATTATAGGATGTACAAAATGATTCTTATAAGAAAAAAGAACAGCACAAACCCTGCTGAGTGACTGGGTAATGACTGCTCTGTTTCTTTATGTGACCTATACAAGCCAGCCAGGAAACAGCATCACAGGGCATTAGTCGTATTTCTCGGTGCCTGATTCAGATGGTGAAGACCTTTTAAGTTCAGATCCACAGGCTACCACATGCAGTCAGCTGTAAGCTGAGCACTGACACCACGTGTTTCCTCAAGGTACATCTGATTAATCCTGACTTCTTGTTTAAGAGACATGATATTGAGCTCAGTGAGCTGACTTTAACAATTCCCTAGCAAGCACAGTAAAATCTCTCCAAGGTGTGAACAATGTAATCATACTTGACATCTTTTTTATTTTGAGAGGTGCAAAAAAGCTGATGTCAAAGTGCTGAAATATTGTTTCAAAGCCTATGAAGCATTATGCTTATATAATTTTGTTTAATGACCTTGTTATGGTTTTGTACTTGAAAGTACTTTATAAACAATTAAAAAGATACTCCAGTGGGTTTTCACTCAAGGCCAATTTCTCGGGCAATTATTAGTATAAACTAAAAAATTGGTAGGATTCAGTACAAATGTGTTTTGTTAAATTAAGTATTCACATTTTTAACTAAAGAAAAAAGTATCTGTACCTATCATATAATAAACTAAAATATGAAAACAGCTGCTTAAAATTATTTAATCTGTAACAATAATAATAGTTCTTAATGCAGCCAAGCACTATGACCTGCTATAATATTCCTTAGTTTTAGTGCAGACCCAAAATGACTGGTTCTGTGTCATGATACTAAGGTTTTGCTCAAGATAGGACACATTTTTGTAGGAGTATTTTTTTATATTTTTGTTTTGCCCTCAAATTAATATTTTAACACTATTTTGTATGACTTATAAGATCACCATTTAGTTGATTGGTTTTGCACATGGGTGCCACCATTTTGTATTTTATCGAGACATATTGTGGTCAGTTATTACAAATGTGACATCATTGGGCCACAATTATTTAACATGACAGTATCCTACTGCTGGAGTCCATGATAGAATAGTGAGATTTTTTGACTTTTGATTTTTGAAATTTACTTTGGGCTGAAATCATTTTGATTTATTTTGATCTCTTGGTTAAGAACCCTGTCTGCTTCTGACCTCTTTAGCTCTTTCATCTCCTGGTCTTATTAGATCCTGCTTTCAGGCTTGCCATTTCCACCATAACATACTGTAAGTGTAAATATATTAAACAGCATGGCAAACTGTTGTAATAAGAGGTCCTGCTTAGGAACAATTTGATCCGTTTCTAAAGAGAATGGAATAGTTTCATGACCGAGGCAGAAGTCTAATTTTGGAGCTATTCCAGCAAAGTCATCTGAACAGAGTATGATCAATTCACTAACATATAAGAAATAAGAATCCAAAACTAAAGGGCTAAACAAGATGGTGAGCACATCCTGCAACTTCATGCACATGATGTCATTACTGAGCAAATTCCAAAAGACTGAAATAATGTCATCATCATATAAAATCAAAACAGAAAAACTTAAACAAAGAGAAAATTAAAAATAATAAAATGTTACAATTTCCATGTCACTCAATAAACTATTCTTATGGAGCTTTATAACACCAAGAATAATACCAAAAATGCCTGAAAAAAACAGTGTGTTTTTAATAAAACACAAATGGAAGGATGAACAGAGAGAATACAAAGGTACAAAAGCAGAATAAATGAACATTGCTGCCCTCTCTATGTCTACCTACACAAGTGTTGAGAGTCCATGGATACACATTGGTGTGGTATGTTCAATAGCAACCCTCAAAGGTCAATAAAACATTCCCTTTTTCACTTGTGTCCTTTTTCTCTCTTGACCCTTGTCTTTTCCTCATACCTGTTCAACTTTTACCTCAACTCACCTCCAATCCCTTGGCACAAAGTCACCTTTTAGAAACCTTCCTGCGGTCAACTCCAACTAAGCCGATACAATATTACTTTTGTTATTGGGAGACAAGTCCCTGAGGCTCAAGACTTCATTTATACAGTACTTAAAGGGATGTGCTGCTAAGACAGCTACCAAAGTCATTTCTTTAAAGTGACAAATATGTGCCTTATCCTATTGAATGAATTGGGGGGTGCAGCTCTTCTGCCAACTTTCCCTGAAATATCTATGGAATGAGAAACATGGCTTCTTTAGCTAGTATTAAGGTGTAGCCTTCAATCAGCCAGGAGGTATAACAAATGTCTTGCCCGATCTCCCTTGGTTCAGTCTATCTTAAAAAGAATTTCAGGCACCTGCTGAATTATCTTCCTTCTAGCACCTTTGGACACATTGCATATTTCTTTCCTGGCCGTTAACTCTCTTTCTCTCTCTCTCTCTCAATTGCACCAACTCCTGCCTATTCCAGGGTAACCAGTAAGCATAAGAAAAGTATTTTTGGACAGCATTATCAATTTTTTATGTAGAAAGTTATAATAATCTAAACTCACCCGGGAACCAGACCATCCTAAGAGTGCAAAAGCATAGCAGGCCATTGGAGGAATAACCAGATCCACTCGAATAGCTTTCCAGTCTTTGCCATTTATGTCCTTCTCAGATTGCTTGGAACTAACAAGTTCTTTCTTTAATTTTAGGATAGCAAAACACTTTTCAAAGTGATCCATTGCTTCAAACATCTTGCTAGGTATTTGAGCGTTATCAAAAGTTGAGTCAATGACATCATAGTAGAGAAGGATGCCCTAAAAGAAGAGAAATAAAAAAAAAATGTTTAAGAGTAATGGTTGTTACAGCTGGATTTATTCAATTTAAAAAAGTAGCCTAAGGTAAAACTATTCATTGTAAGAGATGGCCAGGAACCCTGCCCCGCCGGGATGCATGGAGGAAGGAGGAACCAGGAGAGTGGCACTTCTTTACCCTGGGCACTTGACTGGTCCTTGATCCCTGGGGGACAGCACTTCCAGGACACCAGGAAGTGCTGACAAACCAGGGATGGTTTATGCCTGGAGTGCTTCCAGGTGCTGGAAGTTGGTCATCAGGCACCTGGAGCACATCCGGGACAGTATAAAAGGGGCCGCCTCCCTCCATTCAAGGGCTGCAGTCGGGAGGAAGAAGACAGAACTCCGTGGAGAGGAGTGGAGGCGGTGAAGGACTTCATAAAGGATCAGAAAGAAGGGTGATTGGTGCAGGGGCACTGTGTGCTGTGGACTTGTAAATATTAGGATAAATAAACGTGTGCAGTTTACGATATGGAGGTGTCTGTCTGTCTGTGTCAGGGGCTGGCTTCCACATCATTGTTCTCTGTACATCAAGATAAAGATGTACAGTAAATGTCCATGAATGGCGAGGTTCTTCAAGAGTGTTCCATATGCAGAAGTAAGGCTTCTCACACAAACATACCGTTAAGACATCATCCACAGCAAGAATACACCAAATAAGAAATTGTGAACTTTCTCCTTGGCTACCCACAGTAGAAGTCTTCCTTTAAAAATTGAACTGCAGTTTGACAGGTTTTCGAGACAGTTCATAATTACCTTCTTCTCTGTCTAGTAGCTTTGAGACCCTCCTGGGTCCAGCTAAGAAGACACCAGTAATCATTTTTGACACAAGTGCAATCATGACAATTATATCAAACTGAAGGTTGAAATATAAGTAAAGACTGTTTTGTAACTCTTGATAAAATTTAGTGGTTTCGGCTGACCTAGTTAATTTAAATTTAAATTAAGGAATTTAAGTATGTCTTAATCAAACTGTGGAAAAGAAATGATAATTTAATTAAATTAGCTCAGACTCAATCATACAAACAATCGTATCATATATACATATTGAAAGTTGGATTTTATATAACTGCATAATAAAAAAAATCAAAACTACTTTGGAATGTAAATGGTTAGCATGCACACCACATATTGCATAAAGATAGCTTTAATTGTGCAGTCAATCTCCACATGACCTTTATGACCTTTTGCTTAAGGGAAAGATATTTCACATACTTCCCTAGATCCATAAAACTTCAAGCCACAAATTATAAAAAATAAAGGTTTGTTCATATCACTCCTTCCTTTTACTTTGTCATTCGGTTCAAACTCCTACTAATCTAGTGAAATCACTCACTTAAACAATATTCTGTCAACCAAAATTCCTAAACCATCCAGGCAACACTGCATCCCAGAACCCTCTACAGACACTGCACCAGTGATATTTAATCAATACAAATAAAAGCCTATCACTGTAAATCCACAGTTTACGGCCTGGGCATCATAAAAAGAATAATTCAGGATTAGGCATAATAATGATTATGAAAAAAGTTGTTAATTATCAGTAATGCAATGCATGAAATTACTGCATATGTCAACTGTTTTTGATTTTAGCACTGTGCTGTTATACTGCCCTGTGATCTGGGCTTAGAATTAGGTCACCATCCCTCTTGTGGGTTATAAACTGCAAGTAAGACTACATTCACATTACCAAGCTTTTTTTGCCTTAATTTAACGCAATTCTGATGTTTTCGGGGTTGTGTGGACACAGAGATATGATCTTTTCAAATCCGATCTGAGTCACTTTTGTGTGTTTCCCTAAACTGAATATATATGCAATGCATGACCATGTGACATGAATTACAATGGTCAGATCGGAATTCATGTGGATTTTTGTCTAAACATATGGGTTGAGTGCTGTCATCATCAGCCAGAACCAGCAGCATGGCAAAACAACAATGAAGAAGAGCTATAGCTGTGACAATAGCCACAGCCCCACCACTGCTGGCTCTTCTTGTGCCCACACATCTCTTGGTGCAGCAGTGCCAGGAATAGTGAAAACAGCAAAAGCTAACCATCCAGCTTTTTTTTCGCTTTTAGACATAATCATGTGCTACTAGCACGTCCATTTTTGTCTGTTAAAATGCCATGTGTTGTCTCATAGACATATTTCTGTTGTTTGTGATGCAAATGCCTCCTGCACAACTACTATGGATATGTGCATGCATTCCATTTCCAAAGACATATGTGTTCACATTACAGTTAGATAACAGTTCATTTGTACTTCTGAACGTGAACCGTCAAGATAGGCAAATCCAATCTGAGCAAAAAATTGAAATTAAGCAATGAGGCTTGTAATGAGAAGGTAGTGTAAATGGGAGTTCATGTCAGGAAAGAAACCCAGCAATAAAAACTTTGCCTCCCCTCATATAGAATATTTGCCCCAATCAATCAGTCTCACCGAAACCAGGAAATGGTTGTTAAACTGGTAGAGAATTTAGATTTCATATAAAGTATGTATACATGAGATCACGGGTGTTAATTAAATTTTGAAATTGTCTTCCTCATGTAGAAAGTATTGAATTGCTTAGCTCTCTTAGTTCATACAATTTACTAAATCCTATACTTCAGGTCATACATGGAAATCTTAAGATACAAACTTGTGTAATATTCCAAAGATAAATAAAATTAGTATAGAAGGCACGTTTTTTTTAGCTATATGGCACTCAGATCTTGCAATGACGTATATACCAATATTAGGCAAGCCGTATCAGTCTCAACATTTGATGAAGGCTCAAGATTTGTTATTTTAGAGCCCTCTTGTTAGAGTTGCTGCTGAAATATTTTTCTTACATTACTTTGCAGTACTTATTTGTTTGGACATTGTTAAGTCTCTTCGACGTTTATTCTCCCCTTACTCATATTTGTTCTGGGTTGGAGTTGATGTGTTTTCAAAAATCATTGACCTATTTTCATATACCTTGTATTTAGCTGAAACTGCATTCATGTAGAGTTATTCTTTTCAAAATGTGGCTGAGCTGGGACGATTGGAGACCAGGGCAATTTGTTGTTGCCAGTCAACCTAACAAACGTTTAGACTATGGGAGGAAAGAGTATTTTTGGAATAAAACAATGGGAGCACAGGGAGAAAATTTAAAATTACTGTGTATTCATATCACCTATGACATGCCACTAACATCCATCCCGCTATATCCTAACTACAGGGTCATGGGGGTCTGTTGGAGCCAAGTCCAGCCAACACAGGGCGCAAGGCAGGAAACAAACCCCGGGCAGGGCACCAGCCCACCGCAGTGCCACTAACATGATAGGCACCAACTAATCACTTACATTCTTTTCCAGATGGGGGCAAGGAAGAAGGTCAAAACCAGCTATGAGACTGTTACTTGTAACCTCTCAGCTGTCTCACTGAACATTTTGCTCCCCATGTGTTTTACCCTTTGGACCTCTATGGGAGGCTGCTCAGTGACTGGGAAAATCTTTAATTTCAAATTTTTTACTTCGTTCCAGTTTGTCACCAGTAGATGATTTAATAAAGGTTTCTCTTTGTGCCCTTATGGGACCGCAGTTAGACAAGGAATGAACAATCTAAACTCCCAGCCTAGTAGTAGCAAGTAGAGAGAAACTGGTTTTAAACTTTCACTTAAGAACTATACTTTTCTGGATAAAAACCAATAACAGCAAAGTAATACATAGGATCATAAAACTTTGGAGGGACAGGTCTTCGTGTAGTCCTATAAGAAAAAGTAAGATGCTAATGAACATCACAGTGGCTCAGTTTGTTAGTTACATAGTATATGTTCTCAATCCAAAACAACATAAAGAGAAAGAAAGCTCTTTTCCTTCCATGCTAGCACGGAGCACTGACATTTTGCATTTAATGAAAACACGCTGAACATGTGCAAATTAAAATGTTAACAGGATTTCATTATCACTTATAAGGAAAAAAGAACTCTGTTCACACCCAACACATGGCTGTTTTTCTGGGAAAGAAACCTAACTAAGCAAAACACTCTAGAACCCCACTTTGTGCTCCAACATTCCCAGAATTCACTGAACTCCTGGTCAGCCTAAAGGCCAACACCTGATATATGTCAGGTGAAACGTATAAAGCATGTCTTTCACATTATTGAAACATTTATTAATGCTTGTAATTTATTTTTTCTAGTTTCTGGTTGACAAATGAGGACAGACCATTCAGTCCACCAAGTCTGTTCAGTTAGCTAATATTTAAGTTGTTCCAAAATCTCATTCAGATACCAAATATTTCAAATTTTCCAGTTTAACTACATGACTTGGTAGTTTGCTCTAAATTCATTTTACTGTTTGTGTGAAGAATGCTTCCTGGCTTCTGCTTTAAGTGCACACTTAACTTACACCAGTGTCTTCCTATGCATGGTTCACTATTTAACTGGAAGAATCCTATTGTGTCAGTTTTATCAATGTCTGTGATAATTTTGAAGACCTGGATTGGGTCTCCACGCAGCTCTCTACCCTCAAAACTAAACGTTTCAACAGGAACGGGTATTAATGAGAGTAAATGGAAAGCATATATTTTGAAAGACAAGTCATCATAATTTTATGAATCTGGGGGAATTTTATGGGTTGGATTAAGATTTTACAGTGCCTCTGGAACTGAGTAACTCTGCTCCCAACCACTTATACACACATATGACAAATTAAGTATACTACACTTCCATCTTTTATAAGAAACAATCTAAAAGCTGTAACATATGGCCGGCCATTCATCCCAGCCAATACCCCCAAGCCGCCAGGTGGAGCCCTCCTTGCAGCATGGAGGTCCCCAGAAGACCAGCAGGGCATCATTTTTTATGCACAGCCCTGCTGGATGCCATGGGGCCCACAGGAGGGAGCTGCAGGGAGGACCGAGGGCTTCTTCGTGCCATGTGACCCGGAGGTTCGTCATAGGAAGAGCGACGGACTTCCGGGTTGAAGAAAAGGACTATTTACCCTGACCCGGAAGGAATAAAGACTTGTGGACTGTTGGGCAGAATCACCTCCAGGTCAGGGAGTATAAAAGGACTATGGGAACTCCCAGACAATGAGCTGAGCTGGGTGGAAGGGTGGCAACGCGTCTGGGAGTTTGGAGGATTGGTTTATTTAAGAATTGTTGGTTTATTAGAGAATTGTGGAGAGGAGCGTGCTTTGTGCACATAATTATTATAATAAATAATAATTGGACTTTTATCTGGTGTCTGATGTGTGGTCTGAGGGTACAAGGGTGCGAGCAAGCCCTTAATCTGTCACAAAGCTTTAAATGCATTTTGTAATGTGGCTGCATTTCTAGACTCTTTTATTTGACATATTCACTACTGGCATACACCATACAATTTTAGTCAGAATAGCAAGCTCATGTGTTGATTACTAAATTGGCACAAAACCACAAGAAATTCATGGAGAGTCATAAAGTCACCAATCTTATGGTGTAAGAAGTGTTCCTGAACAATCTGAGTGGCTTATAGATTTCGAATATTTTTTATGCAGTGGTTAACTGCTTGCAAGCATGGCTACGAAATATTTGTGGACTCACAGAAAGAAGAACAAACTGGTCATGTTGTAACAAGGAAACCATATGACAATTCTTCGGTGAAATATCATGATTGGGTCTACAAAGAAGAAGTACAAGGAATATTAGCCAGCAGCCATAAATAGATTTTAGCTTTAATAGATTACCATAAGCAATGAAGGCACTTGCCATGAGATAAAAATCGCACGATGTATCCCTGCGTGTAATCAGCTATCAACACAAACGAATCATTAGATGTGAGTGGGCACACAAGCTCCCGTTGTAATGACACGTGAGAAAATCACATAGTGTGCACCCACTCCTATGCTGACACCTGTCTGTTTTGTTTTCTTAATTGCAACACCACAGGTTGTATAGAAATCAGGTGCACAGCAAGCTGTCACCAAGTGTGTGAACTTAGCAGTTATTATTGTAATCATTTTGTGAGAGATTTTGTTACATTTAATTTTTATGGTGATCCCACTAGTTAATGCAGATGTGGAAAAGCCACACATTGAGATTTTATAAGGTGTGAGTCCGTTTTGTTTTTTTGGTGCCTGTGATTCCTCACATCCTTGTGCCCCCAGGGCATTTGCCCACTTATGGTCAATTTAGGCTCTATCTTTTGGCCAGTTTCTGAATTTCAGACCATGCTTGACTGTTGCAATAATGTCAAAGAATAAAGCTACTTTACCCACATGGTATCTTAATCATTTTTAAATATACTGTATGAAAAATTAGATGTTGCCTTTAAAAACATACAGTAACTATAAGCTAGCACCAAACACTTATTTCCAGAATTATTAATGAGGTAAATTTCCTAGGCAAAGGAATACAGGTTCAAAAATAATCCGTCCATACATCCATTCATTTTTAGAACCATGCTTAATCCTTTGAAGGAGTTCAGATGCTTTACACTTAGCACTGGGCCAAGGCAGAAGAAAACAAAGATGAAAAGGAGGATTGTTATAATTATTCTACATTTTATCACAGAAAATGACTAAGATACAAAATTTGATTAGTGGTATGGTACAGTTACAGTATGTAAGTAGAGCAGATCAAATTCATAACCCATAATAATCTTCCACCACCACATTATTTTATTCTGTATTCCAGACCACATTCTATAAATTGCCTTATTTAAGCAGTAACTATACCAAATATGTTTGTCACCCCAACATTAATATACAGAATAAAAGCTGAAAAGTAGCACATTATCAGCAGGTCATGACTTTGCCATTAAGCACATGTATCAGTGAGGTTGTGCCATGTCTCTACAAATTACTGTTCTCTCCTTTTATGTCTTTGTATGCTTTGACTTCTGCATTGCTGCTTGCAGCTATATTGAATGATTAATTTGTTGTGTTGTTCTACAAGATCAGATATCTCCAAACTGCACGAAGAATAATTGTTCAGCTTAAGTAAAAATAATGCACTGTCTTACAAATATTATGACAGTGACTATTTCAAATACTGCAAAATAAAAGAAGATTAAACTGCTTTGTATGCTTTCAGTTTTAAATTGCATATTCATTGTGATGCTGATGTAGATAGGGTGAAAAATCATTGCCTTCATCTAAGATTTTCTGCCTGAAATGTATAAGATATACAACACTTGACATAACAAGTAGAATATGAATGGAACTTAAAACAAATTTGCCAGTGCAAATCATTTTTTAATTAGTAAGGAACAGAGAGATTGTCTGTCTTCCTGTCTGAGATTTACAGAAAACCCTAACAACATCTAAAAAATAAAACTCGCTCGTCCAACCTGTCCTGCACTCCAACCACAGGACAAGTCAAAACTAAAAATTATTCTATCTTTATGATCAGGATACCTATATTTTATATTCCTTTCCTTCAGGCCTGAAAATATCTCAATTACTTTCTGCCTAAATTGAGTCATTTCATTAAGCCGGCCAAAAAATGTAGCTTCATGTATTGTCGAGATCAATGTTTCCCAACCTTTCTTTCTGTAGTGGAACATTTTTTGCAAACTAAATCATCCCCAGGTGCACCACTATTTTACTAACCACAAACACATAGACAGTATATCTCATACACTTGCTTAGCTGCCCAAAGGGGCTGGACTAACAGAGAAGCCGGCAAAAAAAAGCAGCTCCAAGATCAGCGTTCGCAGACATGGCACTTATGAGCACAATGATGGCATCTCCAAACTGCTTTGCTATCCATCAACCTTGTGAGATTCGCTGGTGACCACACACCCAGGGCAGATGGACTCTAGCAGCAAGGAAATACGTCTGAAGTGCTCTAATATGGCAATTGCGGAGGTGCTTTCATGCCAGCTTCTCCGGGTAGTCCTATCCTCTTCAGAAAGGCCTCAACCACCTGTGAAGCTTGTCCCTCTCAGGATCAAGTGAGCTACACTATTATTTCTACAGCACACCTGGATAGCTCTCATGGTACGCCACTATGCCGTGGAACACTGTTTGAAAAACAATGGTCTAGATGACTGCAGCTACTTTCATGCCGCTTAAATTTTTCAGTAAAATGTTTTAGGTGTCGTACCCCTGTTGTTGATCACAACGCTTCAGTACAGGCACTTTGAAACAGCAAACAGGGGAAACAAAAAAAGGTATTGCTTACACCCCATCCAGTTTGCCAACTCTGTTTTTCATAACAAAAGTGAGAAAAAGTCTGTGTGTTAGCTCATCTTCATTTTTTCTTCAAGTGAACAATTTATGAAGGGGTTTTTAATTAAAGAAATAACTGAATTTTCTTTGATTTCAGAAGTTCCACTTGAAGTTGACATCTCCCAAAAATTGAGCTCTCTCATCGGTAGTTACATTGATGGCAGGTGTGAACTGTAAACCATGGACATGAACATGAAATAGTGCGCAAATGATTGTCCAACCACCTAAAACAATACTAATTTGCTGTCAATAAACCTGGGAGTGTTCGGGGTTCACAGAGCTACATCCCTGAAAAAATCTGAAAGCAACCAATTAAACGGGAGCCTCAGGTCACCTGCTTGCCAAAATATCAAAGACTTACATAGACTCTCATTCACTCCGTAAATATAGGTATTAACACCAAACTTTTATTTTTCTTATTCACACAAAAATTAAACAAATACAAGTCGAAAGCAATTCTTAATGGATGCTGACATGTGCGGACACCAGACACATTGTGTAAATAAACACGTTTATTTCATTATTATTTCACATTACCTAATTAATTTAAGTAGAGTTTTTAAAATATTTGGAGGGGTGCAGCACTCCAGTACCCCACATTACAAACCATCACTGTGTTAGTCTTTGCTGAAGTTTTTAACTCATGCTAAAGCAGTTTCAAATTACAGCACTCCAAGGGCATCATCAATTTAAATGCTTGTCAGAATTACTCTATATCTAATTCCATCATGATATGCATTTTGTGGTAAATAAAAAGCATTATGCTTGAATAGCTTACTATATTACTATATAATTCTGCAATGTAAGCACTTATCACTTCTGAATAATATGAAGCTGTATTGAATAAGTTTAACTTGTCCTGAAGGAGAGAGCATGTTGTTTTGCCACTATCCATTCCTCTCTGCATAATTTCCACAACAGCAATATAAATGCTAAGATAATTTTTTTATAGTTTTAAATTCTGCAAATTTTTGGAAATTCCAACCTATGCTTTACAGGAAAGAATTAGTAGTGACTAGAAATCAATTATGTCCATTCAGTATTCAAAGTTACCTAATGTCACATGGATATTAATCACTTAGTTGTAAAGGCTTAAATAACTTGAAGTTGCATTTTCTTTTTCAATAAGAAATACTGTATTTCCCTAAATCTGTTACATAAATTAGATACTTATTGTGTCTTTAGGTATGTGTTCTCTTGCCAGTAGGTCCCAATACAAGTCATTTTCCATTAGAACAAAGTGATCAGTATTAAAAAAAACAATTATAACTGGGATTTTATTATAATTGAACTTTCGGTACATACACTTAAGAAATGACATCTTTTTTCTTTTGCCACCATCAACTTCAGTGAGAAGTTCCAACTTTTCCTGTAAAGTAAATGGCTTCTTTCAGTGTCAATCAAAACCCATAGTATTTATTTCCCTCATTGTCCAAAACGTGCAGCAGTCAATATTATTAGACTTTGAGGTTGGGGCAGTTGTGAGTCAGGGTTCTCGGTGTCGGGAACATGCACCCCTTTAGTTACATGAAATGGCACCCATCAGTGTACATTACTCATACTTTCTGAAGCAACAGCAGCTTGAGTGACATAAACGTGCAATCCAAATATCCATTCATCTGAGATTTTTGGGCCAAGGTCAGAAGAAAAAAGAACTTATTATGTAAACAAAAGAAGAATAAAAAAATTCAAAATAATGCTTAAGATATGCCTAAAAAGGCAATCCAATGCAAATAAGTTCCAATACAAAATCCTAAGCTGAAATCACAAAACAGGAGTAAAAAGAACAAATGTCTCCAAATGTCAATGAAGTACAGAAGGATCTATTACTAGCTTCAAAATATAAAGGTTGAGGGTGACCCTTCAGCAGGGACATCACGGTGGTTCTGCCTCTTACAATTCCACCCATAAAGCACAAGGAATAAAAGAACACAGAAGCCCAATTCACAAAGATTAAATAATAAATAAAACAATATTAACAAAAATATACAGTTACAGTAAGCACATGAAAAACAGTGTTTTAAAACAAACAAAGAAGGCACTAAAGAGAAAAATAAACAACCCCTGGCTGTAACAAAAGAGGGTTAAAACCAGAAGGCAAACCTATCTGTCGTCAAGCCCAAAGGGACAGAGCAGCATCGTAGTCAATAAGTCAAAAGTTAAGTTTATTTGACAGAAAGTTTTCTAATGAAAAACTCTGCAGAGTAAACATATATATTTACAAACTCGGACAAGTAGATCTGTGTGTGTTTTCAGGGAACATGCATTTATCAACTCCCAGTCAAATATTAACAACAGTTCCTGAAACAAACATTACATTTAAGATCTCTGATATTTAATACATAATCACTAAAGGGAACGAACAGCCAGAAAAATGTATAAAACTAAAAAAAAAATCATACCTATAGTAAAATCATAAAATAACTTCCATAGGTTTTTTTCACAGGATTTCAATCTGAGATGTTTGTAATTATACTTTAATTATCAGAAATTTGAATTTGAAATATACTGCTCAAAAGAATTAAAGGAACACTTTTTAATCAGAGTATAGCATAAAGTCAATGAAACTTATGGGATATTAATCTGGTCAGTTAAGTAGCAGAGGGGGTTGTTAATCAGTTTCAGCTGCTGTGGTGTTAATGAAACTAACAACAGATGCACTAGAGGGGCAACAATGAGATGACCCCCAAAACAGGAATGGTTTAACAGGTGGAGGCCACTAACATTTTTCCCTCCTCATCTTTTCTGACTGTTTCTTCACTAGTTTTGCATTTGGCTACAGTCAGTGTCACTACTGGTAGCATGAGGCGATACCTGGACCCTACAGAGGTTGCACAGGTAGTCCAACTTCTCCAGGATGGCACATCAATACGTGTCATTGCCAGAAGGTTTGCTGTGTCTCCCTGCACAGTCTCAAGGGCATGGAGGAGATTCTAGGAGACAAGCAGATACTCTAGGAGAGCTGGAGAGGGCCATAGAAGGTCCATAACCCATCAGCAGGACCAGTATCTGCTCCTTTGGGCAAGGAGGAACAGGATTAGCACTTCCAGAGCCCTACAAAATGACCTCCAGCAGGCCACTGGTGTGAATGTCTCTGACCAAACAACCAGAAAGACTTCATGAGGGTGACCCAAGGGCCCCATGTCCTCTAATGGGCCCTGAGCTCACTGCCCAGCAGCATGCAGCTCGATTGGCATTCGCCATAGAATACCAGAATTGGCAGATGCACCACTGGTGCCCTGTGCTTTTTACAGATGAGAGCAGGTTCACCCTGAGCACGTGACAGGAGTGAAAGGGTCTGGAGAAGCCATGGAGAACATTATGCTGCCTGTAACATCATTCAGCATGAGCAGTTTGGTGGTGGGTTAATGATTGTCTGGGGAGGCATATCCATGGAGGGTCACACAGACCGCTACAGGCTTGACAAAGGCACCTTGGCTGCCATTAGGTATCAGGATGAAATCCTTGGACCCATTGTCAGACCCTATGCTGGTACAGTGGCTCCTGGTGCACGACAATTCCTGGCCTCATGTGGTGAGAGTATGCAGGCAGTTCCTGGAGGATGAAGGAATTGATACCATTGACTGGCCACCACACTTTCCTGACCTAAATCCAATAGAACACCTCTGGGACATTATGTTTTGGTCCATCCAATGCCACCAGGTTGCACCTCAGACTGTCCAGGAGCTCAGTGATGCCCTGGTCCAGATCTGGGAGGAGATCCCCCACAACACCATCTGTAATCTCATTAGAAGCATGCACCGATGTTGTCAGGCATGTATACAAGAACACAGGGGCCATACAAAGTGCTGCGTACAATTTTGAGTTGCTGCAATTACATTTTGGCAAAATGGACTAGCCTGCCACATAATTTTTTCACTCTGATTTTTGGGCGTCTTTGAATTCAGGGCTCTGTAGGTTGATCATTTTCATTTCCATCAAACGATGTGGCATCCTTTCGTTCCTAACACATTACCCAGTCTATATCAGTATAGATATCCAGGAGGATTTCTTTTTCCCATTGAGATCTGATGTGTTTTTAAAGTGTTCCTTTAATTTTTTTGAGCAGTTTATATATACTTACATTTTGACTAGTCAAAACTGCATGTTAGAGATAAGAAATGATGTTTACGATATCTTCAATTTAGACATGTGAAGGTTATGACACAAATTCCATTCCTCTATTCCTTTATACAATTCCAGTCCAAATTAACTTATAGATATGTAGGTTATGAAATGTAATTCTCATAAAAGCTCAGGTAAAATGTTATCAGCTTTTTTTGGCCAAAATAAAATTATAGATATTACCAATTCAGATTCCGACTAGTCAAAAACACACTTACAGATGTCTCTAATTAGACTTTCAGCTAGTTAAAATATAATTGTTGATAACTAAAATAAGAATTAGCACATGATATTACATGTTAAAACCGATATCCAGATTCAACTTTTAAAACCTTCATTCAGTGCAAAATTTGTGTCTATATTATACTAAGGGAATGTCTTTTTAATTCTAAACCCTGAAACAGTATGTGTGAAAAAAAACACATACACAAAAATACACAGAATTATACAGATTTGCCCTCAGCTATCAAAAATGTTGTGTTCAATTCTCTCCCTGTTTATTTTGATGCTTTAAATTGTAACCTTCTTGCTTTGCAAATACTTTTGTGAGAAGCAAGTAAGACACAGAGCAGAGCAGAACCATGAATTGTGTGATACACTACAAAGCTGGGGCAGAATTCGGAGCCCATGCACTTCCTTAAGAGAGTAATCAGTGTGCCGAAAGTCATGCGGCAGTCCTTAATTAACCAGTAGAAGTGCTTGCCTGAAAGTCACAACAGACCAATTACATCTGAATCTTAAGATGTAATAATTGTTAGTAAAATGCTTTTCAACATTTATAACACAACACCACTGTGATCGTTATTATACTTGTTAATTGTCTCATTTTTTGTTTTTATATCTTTTGCACATCTGACACAAACAAATCTATGACAGACACTGACACACTAGAGACTCATTTCACATAAGAACATATTGTGATGCCTGGGATATAGGTCCATTAAAAACTCCGTAAAACACAAAAGTAATTTCCTAAGTCATTTTTCCTTGAAATACAACAGTTTTTATTATATCTTTTCCCAGCAGGCAAGGCAGGTTACCATATTCTGCACATTATTTTTATACTTAATGCTGCATATTCTAGAAATGAAAATCTGAAAATTGCAGCCACACAATATAGCATTCTCTGGCCATTGTGTTCTTTCACAATTTCTGCAATTAGACTAAATAACAACCATGTTAAATACTTCACATGGAAATCGGATGAAATTGTCCAGACAATTTCTAAATTTAAACACTATAATCTAGATAATTCACTATGCATAAGTGTGTACAGAGGATACTTATGTGTCCAATAAAAATCTCTTGATGCAGCTGCATCTTAAAAAGACTAGATTAATCAAGTTTTTTGTTATTCTGAATTGAGAAAAGAGCAAGCCTACCCAAAATAAAACTGAAAAACGTTGAAAAAATGCATGTCAGTGTACATAAATATGCAAATTTAGAAATCCACTTTGAAGAAAAGGTTACATTTTCCCACAGTGTTGAGTTTAAAGACATGTTAATTTTTACAAAAAAAAAAAAAACCTATGATGCAAAATAAATGACTTAACAAAATAAACAAAATAAAGATTATGAACAAAAACTGATAATTTCAGACTGGTAATACAAAAAACTATTGCAAAAACTATTGTATTGTTTGTATGTACTACATTGAGCCATAAGATTTGAAGCATTTTGATATGTAATGTGAACCAACGTACTCTTGCCTGAGTAAAGGAAGAAACTCACTATCAATACTTTAGAGAATGGTAAGTATCAATGATAGATTTAATGGACTGTTTCTCAAAATAGTAAGTTCAAGACTGGTTGGAGCACCAGTCAGCAACAAAGGGTGGCCATACTAAATCAAATCATTCAGCAATTACAATAGTGGTGAAATACCTATGTACTTCAACGGTTTCTGAAAAATTATAAACATTCTGTGTAAGGTAATTCATGTGTCATATTTATAGTGATGAACATGAGCCCTGGGGCCTCCAGATACTTTCTTAAATAATGTGATTTCATTTTCTTAACTCTAGCAAAGTTAATTTTTCATAAAGCAAGCTAAAATCGGGTTACTTTTTTTCTTTTAATAGGTCAGGCATTAAAAGAGTAAGTAAATATCCATTGTGTTACTAACTGCTCTAATATTGCTATGCTTGTTTATTCAAGACTTCATTTGAGACCCTGGTGAGAAAAATCATTGGTCACTATTTAATGTAAAAGAAGATAACTTATAACAGATTTTATTTTGGATTTAAAAGCACTACCTGCTGATTTAGCATGTATCATGATTTAATTACATCATTAGGTCAGCTTCCAGCATTTCTAGGGTCATGGCCTCTGAGGCTGTATGTATAATCAAAGTGACGGGATAAAAAGACAGCTATGATTTCAAATCCTTGTCTGAATTGTGAATACCAAAACTCTTAAGAACTTATAAAGTTTATCATTATATTATTTTCATCTGTGTGATTCTTTTGTTATATCGACCACCATTATTGTTTCTCATATTGGACTTCGGTTTAGTTTTGCTCAAAAGGCTTATCTGCCAGTTTGCTGACAGGACAGCATGGAACAAAACTGGACTCATTATAAAACAGTATGTGTAAAGAGTTAGAAAAATGAGCTAGAAAGTCATTTTCAGGGAAAAAGTGTTAAGAGTTAAATATGTATTTAGGTAAAAGTTCTTCAGTGAAAAATGGGATTCAGAACAGCCAAAGTGGTTGAATAAAACAATAGGGAATTTAAAGGAGACACAGAGGTGGTATCTGTTGTGCAACATATTACCTTTTATGAGTAAATAGTAAAACAAAAATCCAAAGAAAGCAAAATAATTTTTTAACTAATTGAGTCCAGTTAATAACAAAGCCAGAAACCTTTACAATGCCAAATATTTTTTAAAAATACAAATTAATGTAGAGATAAGGAAACTCTAATGACAATTCAGGCATTTATTCTGCCACCCGTCTCATGAAATTTAATCAGCAACTCTCTGTATTTAACTTTGACACTGCCAGAAATAAATAAAAGCATTAAATATACAAGGAAAATAGGAAATAGTGTAATTCAGAGGCTTTAAAACAAGTCCTTTAAAACTCCAGTCATTGTCAGTACTAATTTAAATAAACTTGATGGTTATTTATTGGCAAATTTTATAATAACCATAATTAAAAAACTCTAAAAATGCACTACTGAAAATACATTTTATAAAAAATGATAATCAAACTAACTGGAGTAGTGGTGATAAATACTAATGATTGCTACTTGCTGATTAATTTTATTTCCTCTGTGTTATTCTGGTTCAGCGGACACGTTTAGTAAATAAAAGGGCTTTATATAACCACTTCATTGTCCCTATGATTTTGTAATTCAATTACTGCTTAATGTTCAACTCCTCTATGAGATGATTATACATATATTCAGGACTAGACAGTTAACAACCTTGGAAAGTTGTAATGATGTGTTTAAAGGTGATCAGATTGTCAATAACAACGCCTGTGTTACTTTAAAACAACACTCTGATTGTAACAGTAAAGGGTTAATATATATATTGACTTGCCCCTGCCCAATCTTTTATATTGAAACAATATTAAAACCTGTCAAAAATAGAATCATGGACTGGCCAAATGTTCCATTCTAGTTTTACAAAGAAAACTAGAGGGGTGGGAATTCTCATACATAGAACAGTACCATTTGTAGCATCAGATGTAGTATTGGATCCTGAAGGGAGATATGTGATGGTCATGGGAGACTTATCTAACTGTAAAATGATTTTGATAAATGTTTATGCACCTAATGTTGATGATAAGGAATTTATAAAAAATTTATTTGCATCCATTCCCAATCTGAACACTCATAAACTTATAATGGCTGGGGACTTTAATTGTGTTCTAAATCCACTTTTAGATAAGACTTCCTCCACAGGGGGAACGACAACTAACACCGCAAAGATAATTACAAAGTTTATAACTGATCACAACTTATCAGATCCCTGGAGGTTTTTAAACCCAAATTCAAGAACATATTCTTTCTACTCACCAGTACATCATTGCTACTCAAGGATTGATTACTTCTTTATAGATAATAACTTCTTGCCTAAGATTAAATCTTGTAAATACGATGCTATTGTTATTTCAGACCATGCTCCGATGATCTTGGAGCTGAAATTACTAAGCCCCATACACTCACCCCGCAGATGGCGTCTCAATCCGCTTCTATTAGCTGACGAGAATTGTACTGAATTTATATCCAAACAAATTGAATTCTTTCTAGAGACAAATACATCCCCTGAGATCTCTGCAGGAATACTCTGGGAAACTCTTAAGGCCTTCTTAAGAGGACAGATTATCTCATATCTTTCCCACAGAAATAAATCCGAGCGAAGAAAGTAGCAGAGATAAAAGCGAAATTACTAAAATAGATGAAGAACATGCCAGACTACCAAGCGAGACTCTACATAAGAGGAGGCAGGCTCTACATTCAGAATTAAACCTCTTGACAACTAAAGAAACCGAACAACTAATTTACAAATCCAGACATCATTATTATGAACATGGAGAAAGCTAATAAGCTTTTAGCGCAACAAATTCACAAGCAAGAAGTGCATAGCGCAATCTCGTAATTACTAACACGAATGGAGATAAAATCATCGAACACAAAAATATAATGTACACTTTTAGAGACTACTATAAATCCCTATATACTACTGAGTTTAAAGAAGACAATATACAATCTAATGCATTTCTGGATAAATTACAGATACCACAAATTGACGCTATTAGTGTGGAGGAGCTCGATAAACCTCTGTCATTATCAGAATTACTGGATGCTATAAAGTCACTCCAAGGTGGAAAAGCAGCAGGCCCTGATGGCTACCCTGCAGAGTTTTACAAGAAATTCTCCGCTCAGCTAGCTCCCTCCTATTAGCAACATTTACAGAAGCCAGAGATAACCAATCTCTTCCACAAACCTTTAGCCAAGCACTAATCACTGTCTTTCCAAAACAAAATAAGGACTTATTACAATGTGCATCATACAGACCAATTTCACTTCTGAATAACGACGTTAAAATACTCTCTAAAATCATAGCTAGAAGGATGGAGAAAGTGCTCCCCTCAATAATATCACAAGACCAAACTGGATTTATTAGGGGCCGACACTTATCTTCAAATCTTGACGCCTGTTTAATGTAATATACTCACCAACTAAATCAAACACCCCAGAAATATTATTATCATTGGATGCAGAAAAAGCATTCGACATGATTGAATGGAAATACCTTTTTACTATTTTGGAGAAGTTTGGGTTTGGCCCGAACATTTGTGCATGGATTAAATTACTGTATACTAACCCAGAAGCTTCAGTTTGCATCAATAACATTTGCTCAGACTACTTTAAACTAGAGCGTGGCACAAGACAAGGATGCCCTTTGTCACCACTGCTGTTTGCAATTGCCATTGAACCACTGGCAATACATTGTCGAAATACTGATCAGATAAAGGGGATTAGCAGAGAAGGACTGGAACAGAAAATCTCATTATATGCAGATGACATGGTACTGTATATATCGGACCCAGAAAATTCTGTGCCTGCAGTCTTAGCAGCACTCACAGAATTTCAAAAGCTCTCTGGTCTCAGAATTAATCTGAATAAAAGTGTACTCTTTCCGGTGAATTCAAGCATATAATATTAGATTAGACACCCTTCCTTTTATCATTGCAGAACAGTTTAAATACCTCGGGGTAAACATCACAAGTAAACATAAAGCTCTTTATCAACAAAATTTATGTCTGTATGGAAAAAATTAAACAAGACTTGCATAGATGGTCAACCCTTCATCTCACACTAGCTGGAAGAATTAACACTGTTAAGATGAATATTCTTCCTAAGCTCCTTTTTATTTCAAAACATACCAATATACATTAATAAATCGTTCTTTAAGCAATTAGATTCAACAATAACCTCATTTATTTGGAATTCTAAACATCCACGCATCAAAAGAGCGACCCTACAAAGACAAAAGGCAGAAGGCGGCATGGCTCTACCTAACTTCCAGTTTTATTACTGGGCGCAAATATACAGTCGATAAGAACCTGGACACAAATAGAAGAACATACACAGGCATGGACCGCAATAGAAGTAAAATCCTGCAGTACTTCTTTGTATTCCTTGCTTTGTGCTCCAATAAACACACGTTATCGGCAATACACTAATAACAATTGTGCTCCACTCACTTAGAATCTGGAACCAATGTAGAAAGCATTTTAAGGCGGAGAAGCTTCTTTCTGTGGCACCTGCAAAAGAACCACCTCTTTCAACCCTCACAAACATATGCAGTTTTAATATCTGGAAAAATTTGGAATTAACTTGCTTAGAGATCTTTATATAGACAACGTCTTTGCATCCTATGAACAATTACATTCCAAATTTAACATTCCAGCTACAAATTTCTTTCACTATCTTCAAATCAGGAACTTTGTTAAACAGAACCTTCCAGATTTTCCTCATCTTGCACCCTCATCCACGCTGGAAAAATTATTGCTCAATTTCAAGGAGTTAGACTCCATCTCTACAATATATAAAATCCTTTTACAATCCCTTCCTTTCAAAGATCCAAGAGGACACTGGGAAAATGACCTCTCAATTAATATATCAGAAAAGGAGTGGAAAGTAGCAATGCAGAGAATTCACTCAAGCTCCATATGCAAAGCATACAATTATACAACTCAAAATTATATATCGAGCACATCTGTCTCGACTAAAACTCTCAAAATGTTTCCAGGGCATGATCCAACCTGCGAGCGTTGCAACCAAGCCCCAGCCTCACTAGGTCACATGTTCTGGGCCTGCTCCAAATTAACATTATTCTGGACAAAAATTTTTAATTACCTCTCAGACAGTCTTGGACTCACAATCCCTCCTAACCCATTAACAGCTGTGTTTGGGGTTCTTCCAGAGGGTCTTAAAGTGGAGAAAGACAAACAAACTGTGATTGCATTCACTACACTGTTGGCACGCAGACTTATTCTGATAAACTGGAAGAACCCAAACTCTCCTCTTTAAGTCAGTGGGAAACTGATGTGTTATATTATTTAAAATTGGAAAAAATCAAATACTCAGTTAGAGGATCTGTGCAGACTTTTTCAAAACATGGCAGGATCTAATCAGTAATATTTTGAAATGATTTATAAAGCACAGAGAATTTGTTGATTTAGGTATTTTTAAAAGCCTTAAATTTTACACCGTTTGGCTTGCTCTCTCTCTCAAGGGTGGGGATCGATCTGTTCTTAGCATAATTCTTTTTTTTTTTGTAAAACTTGATTGCTATGTATTGATTGTAATAAAATTAATAAATAAATAAATAAATAAATAAAGAAAAAAAAAAATAGAATCATGGAACATAAAAGCAATATTCGTACAGGCTTTATTCTGCATCCTCTATCAAGACATTCTGTCAAAAATATAGCATTCTATATCTCAACATAAATATTCAGTGTTACAAATAGTTACACCCACTA
Organism: Polypterus senegalus; assembly: GCF_016835505.1. Lineage (NCBI taxonomy): Eukaryota > Metazoa > Chordata > Cladistia > Polypteriformes > Polypteridae > Polypterus > Polypterus senegalus. Next base: position 242,375,874 of record NC_053154.1, read on the forward strand.
TTGGGCTGGAAACTTTGACAATCCTGAACTTCTTGAAAGAGAGGCCCCAGTCAGTTTGGATGGGCTGCAACACTTCCAGCAACATCACACTGAGCACTGGAGCGCTGCAGGGCTGCGTGCTTAGTCCACTTCTGTTCACCCTGCTGACTCACAACTGCACAGCCACACACAATACCAACCACATCATCAAGTTTGCGGATAATATGACGGTGCTTGGACTGATAAGGAGGGATGATGAAACAGCATACAGAGATGAGGTGGAACGGCTGTCTACATGGTGTGAAGACAACAATCTATCTCTCAATGTTGACAAGACAAAAGAGATAATCGTGGACTTCAGAAAATCACATCCTGCCCACTCAACATCAACGGTTTAGATATGGAGACTGTTTGGAGTACCAAGATCCTCGGTGTGCTCATAACTGAGGAACTAACGTGGACACATAATACCTCATCACTAATCAAGAAAGCCCAGCAGAGAGTCGGCTGAAGCGAGCAAGTCTTCCCCCTTCCATCCTCACCATGTTCTACAGAGGCACCATTGAGAGTGTTCTAACCAGCTGCATCACTGTCTGGTATGGCACCTGCAACATATCTGACTGCAAGTGCCTGCAAAGGATAGTGAAGACATCAAAGAACATTATTGGACTGCCTCTCCTTTCGCTACAGGACATATTTTACAAATGCAGTGTCCGCAAGACGATCCAAGAGAAGATACTGCAGCATCAAAGCCAGATCTGCCAGGCTGCAGTAGAGTTTTTACCCACAAGCTTTCAGACTCCTTAACACCAGGCTGCCCCCTGGGATCTTCCACACTGCTTCAACCACCTCTAAAGACAGACTTTTATACATGCAAGCCACTTTCCTGCAAAGACTAGTGTGTATGTAGAAAAAGAACTGAAAATCTCATACTGACCTTTTAGTATTTTGACACTCTTGATATCCTTCTGCTGTCACATGTCTTAAACAACTATTATCATACACTGATAATTTCTGTATTATCTACTGTGCATCCGGAAAGTATTCACAGCGCATCGCTTTTTCCACATTTTGTTATGTTACAGCCTTATTCCAAAATGGATTAAATTAATTTTTTTCCTCAGAATTCTACACATAACACCCCATAATGACAATGTGAAAAAAGTTTACTTGAGATTTTTGCAAATTAATTAAAAATAAAAAAATTGAGAAAGAAAATGTACATAAGCATTCACAGCCTTTGCCATGAAACTCAAAATTGAGCTCAGGTGCATCCTGTTTCCCCTGATCATCCTTGAGATGTTTCTGCAGCGTAATTGAAGTCCACCTGTGGTAAATTCAGTTGATTGGACATGCTTTGGAAAGGCACACACCTATCTATATAAGGTCCCACAGTTGACAGTTCATGTCAGAACACAAACCAAGCATGAAGTCAAAGGAATTGTCTGTAGACCTCCGAGACAGGATTGTCTCAAGGCACAAATCTGGGGAAGGTTACAGAAAAATTTCTGCTTATTTGAAGGTCCCAATAAGCACAGTGGCCTCCATCATCCGTAAGTGGAAGAAGTTTGAAACCACCAGGACTCTTCCTAGAGCTGGCTGGCCATCTAAACTGAGCGATTGGGGGAGAAGGGCCTTAGTCAGGGAGGTGAGCAAGAACCCAATGGTCACTCTGTCAGAGCTCCAGAGGTCCTCTGTGGAGAGAGGAGAACCTTCCAGAAGGACAACCATCTCTGCACAAATCCACCAATCAGGTCTGTATGGTAGAGTGGCCAGACGGAAACAACTCCTTAGTAAAAGGCACATGGCAGCCCGCCTGGAGTTTGCCAAAAGGCACCTGAAGGATAGGTGTGCCAAGCTTGTGGCATCATATTCAAAAAGACTTGAGGCTGTAATTGCTGCCAAAGGTGCATCGACAAAGTATTGAGCAAAGGCTGTGAATACTTATGTACATGTGATTTCTCAGTTTTTTTATTTTTAATAAAATTGCAAAAACCTCAAGTAAACTTTTTTCACATTGTCATTATGGGGTGTTGTGTGTAGAATTCTGAGGGAAAAAATGAATTAAATCCATTTTGGAATAAGACTGTAACATAACAAAATGTGGAAAAAGTGATGCGCTTTGAATACTTTCCGGATGCACTGTATATCTATTATTTATTTATTATATTACATATCTATTGATTATGTTTATGTATCTAGATTGCAAGAGAACCACCTCTTTCAACCTTCGCGAACATATGCAGTTTTTAATATCTGGAAAATTGCTTAGATTAACTTGCTTAAAGATCTTTAAAGAGACAATGACTTTGCATCCTATGAACCATTGCACTCCAAATTTAATATTCCAGCTACACATTTCTTTCACTATCTTCAAATTAGGAACTGTGTTAAACAGAACCCTCCCAATTTTCCTCATCTCGCACCCTCATCCATGCTGGAAAAAATATTGCTCAATTTCCAGGACTCAGACGCCATCTCTGCAATATATAAAATCATTTTACAGTCCCTCCTTTTCAAAGATCCAAGAGGACACTGGGAAAAAGATCTCTCAATTAATATATAAGAAAAGGAGTGGAAATTAGCAATACAGAGAATTCACTCAAGCTCCATATGCACAAAGCATACAATTATACAACTCAAAATTATATATCGAGCACATCTGTCTCGACTAAAACTCTCCAAAATGTTTCCAGGACATGATCCAACCTGCGAACGTTGCAACCAAGTCCCAGCCTCAACAGGTCACATGTTCTGGGCCTGCACCAAATTAACATTATTCTGGACAAAAATTTTTAATTACCTTTCAGATAGCCTTGGTGTCACAATCCCTCCTAACACATTAACAGCTGTGTTTGGTGTTCTTCCAGATGCGTTTAAAGTGGAGAAAATCAAACAAACTGTGATTGCATTCACTACACTTTTGGCACGCAGACTTATTCTGATAAACTGGAAGAACCCAAACTCTCCTCTTTTAAGTAAGTGAGAAACCGATGTTTTATACTATTTGAAATTGGAAAAAATCAAATACTCAGTTAGAGGATCTGTACAAACTTTTTTCAAAATATGGCAGGATCTAATCATTAATATTTAAAAATAAGCTCTTAAAGCACAGAGGAAGCAATTATTTCTGTATTTCTTTGTCTTCTGCATTCATCTCTATTGGCTTATCAAACTTATTAATTGAGGTATGTTTACAAGCCTTAAATTTTACGCTGTTTGCCTTGCTCTCTCTCTCAGGGGTGGGGGTCGACTTGTTCTTAACTTAATTTTACTTTTTGTAAAAATTGATTGATTAATTTGTATGGAATGATTGCAATAAAATTAATAAAACTTCAAAAAAAAAATAAAGGCATTATTCCTTCTTGAAAAAAAAATTGATTGCAAATACCATACATTGCATCAATGTTCATATTGCTAACTACATGTCAAAATTGCTGCTACTTCTTTGTCTTGTCTTTGCACAATGTCTTGTCTTGTTTGCGTTTTAATTTTAAATTTAAATTGTAAGTCTATTTTTAATTTATTATTTTCACGTCATGTTGTTAAACTGTGGACCCTGAGCTTTGCAATTCCGTCTATCTGTATACTTGGATATGGTTGAAATGACAATAAAGTTCACTTTGAATTTTGACTTTGATATGATTTTCAGTAATCCTTGCTCTATTATCTACAAAAAAGGTATAAATAATATTTATAAATATAAATTGTAAAATACATTTTTTTGTAACTGTTATTCAGTATTTAACATTAAATTAACATGATTTATTTTGTAATTTTTTCTTGTTTTTACTTTCTCTTTTTTTCTATTTATTCATTGCTTTTAATGACTTTTTCTACACATGACCTTGCTCTGAGGAAGGGAAAGTCGGTTCAGCAACCTGAAGGCTGGTAAAATTTGTGGCTGCCATCTTCACTAACTACAAAAAGTTTGAAATCCCTGAGGCTTCACTTGGCTCCTTTGTCTGATGATCCCCTACTCGCTCAGCAACGATCAACACTGGATATAACCATAATAAAATGGACTTCTAATATTCATCTCTGCTTCTTCTCTTATGTACAAACAAATACATGGAACTGTTTGTAAATTAAGCAGTATGGTGCAAGTTCACACCTCACAAGAATTAGCTCAAAGTTCAGTTCACACAGATTAAAATGAATATATTCACGTTCATAGTTCACCATTTTAATTTTCAACTAGTTCATGTTCAGTTCATTTTGTATTTTTTAAGGAGTGGGAATAAATGACCCATGAGTTTACTTTTTTCAATTTTGCATGCCTTATATTAGGCTATTACAGTGTTCATGAATAAAATGCAATAATTATAAATATTTATTATTTAAATACACTTTACTGAGTTATACCCAGCAACAAACACGTATAATCATATATGCTAATATTTTCTCGGTCAAAAAACAAATTAAATAGATGCAAGTATACATATAAATTACTGCTCTATTTCCAACCATGTGACACAAATGGTGACTGTGGAACCAGCATGTAGGTGAACTAACCTATTATGCTGCCGGTCAAAATTCACGTCACATATTGCATGTCCAACAGGGGAAAAAAATTAAGTGGCCTTGTGAAATACAACGTTTTCCTAAAAGCGAAAGCAGAGTTTCACCGCATGCTTGTGTCAGTGGTGGTGCAGCTTAAGCACAAGCAGGCAGACACAGACAGTGCCTATTTGATTTTTTCCGAATAAAAATAAATGGCAAAAAATTTGTATGAAATAAATATATGTAACAATCCATTATCTGTGCATATCCAAATACTATATTCGGAAATCGGTTCCACCCCTACATTACAAGGTAAGGCAAAACATTTAATCTGGACCTAAACCAGAACCAGAATGTCACATAACGTTCAAGTTCTTCACTTGCAAATACGTTACGTTAACTTCACTGTTCTTAGAAAAATTAGCTTGTTCAATGAACACACTCTTTTGAAGTAGTTCATGCACGACACTGAAATTGAGTACATTGAATGATATGAGTACCTGTTTAATTTTTGGTTCATATAATTGTGAATGTATTTGTTGTTGCACTGATAAGCAACTTTTGTGCTTTGCTGCAATATTTTTCACTAACCTCATATTCTCTCTTTGGTATCTTCTACATTAAAGAAAAAACAGAGAATGTGGTTACCTGTGCTTCATATTCTCCATCAGGTGCTGAATTCTTTTTCATTTATTTTCATTTCATTGCATTTTCTTTTCATATTAAAGACTGTTCTCTTAGACCAAAAATTGACTTTACAGAATTAAATAAACCACCATTAATCACTCCTTTTCATATTTATAATATAATCAAGTAAGAAATATTTAATTTTTTAAAACTTAAAGTATTTAAGAACTGTCCACCCAGCTACATTTAATGCAGCAGAAGAAATTATAAGTTTCTGGCTATGTAGAATTTCAGTTTTTATTACTGGCATCTTTTGGGTTACAGTTTTGTTTATATTTTTTACTTTTTTCTTACTCATATTAAACACAACTAGAAAGCTTTGCCAAGTAGAATAAGTTATTAATTGTTCAACTCCATGCATTAAACAGGCACATACTGGTTTTGTCAATTATTGTAGTGGACATATTAAAAGTTTAATACTCATTCCCATTAGTGTGTTAAATAAAATTTCCAAAAAGTCAAACAGACAACTTAAAGACCTATATATTATATATATAAATGACAAAATTTATTTTACTATAGCTCTGCACTAATTCTCAGACCTTCTGAGCCTTCACTGTAGTCCACATTTAAATTAAAAAAATAAATAAATCTACTGTTTGTGTGTGACCCATATTCAAATCATCTTTGCACCTTCCTTTCTAAAAAAAAAAGTTTTCAGATGAATGTGTCACTTTGATCACAATCAACTAAAAAAACGTTCATTTTAATTAAGACCTACTTTAGTTATGTTAAATTGGGTCTTTTAACTGAATTTAGATCTTTTTTTTTTATTTCACAGCTGCTAATCATATTTGAGAATCTATTTCTACTGCAAGAATTAGGGATTTCAAATGCTTTATTTGCCTGTGAAAATAGTTCAGTGCTGGTAGCATAGTTATTACTTTTAAAATAAAACAACAGCTATTACTTGTAAAACATTAACACTTTTTTAGAGGTATCAGGTTAATCACTCTAATTGCCCCTTCAGCTCTGACAAGAATTCCCAGTCGCAGCACATGAAAAGCATCCCCATAGAAGCTTCCACCACTATATTTCACCGTAGGTATGTTGTTTCCAGAGGCATGGGCAGTGTTAGTTTTACACCACACATACCTCTTTGAAGTTTGTCCATAAAGTTCTATTTTGGTCTCATCTGACCATAAAACCTTCTCCCATATCTTAAGTGGGTCTTTCTCATGCTTTGTAGCAAATGCCATATGTGTTTTTATGTGGACCTTCTTAAGGAATGGCTTTTCTCTTGCTACCCTCCTGTAGAGGCCTGTTTAATGAAGAGCTCTTGAAATTGTGGATCCCTGCACCTTCACTCCAGCTTCAGCCAAAGAGCATTGCAGACATATGAGAGTGATAGATGGATTTTTAGTAGCCTCTCTTACCAGTAAACATCTTGCTCTGAGTCTGGTTGCTGTAATGAACCTTTCACGTTCTGATTATGGATCCAACAGTGCTTAATATGGCATTCAAACTCACATTTTTGTGCATGTCAACGACTTTGTTTCTCACATGAACAGAATGCTCCTTTGTCTTCATTTTTGCAGGGATTGTCCAAAAAAGAGTTTTGCCCTTACAAAGGGTGTTTTTTATATCCACAGAGACATAAAGGATTCACAAATACAACATAATTATGCTTAATTATGCTCAAATGATTGTCCCCTTTGTGTCATTTGTGATTAATCTTTCATTTGTATAAACCTGGAGCTTCCAAAGCCCAGAGGTTTAAATACTTATTCAAACAATTACTTCTGAGTTTTTCTTCTACAGTTAAATATCTACAGAAAATGGTTTATTTTGACTTTGGAAATGTACTGTAACAGCATAAAGGTTCATTTTAAAAATACTGAATCGATAAATATGTGAACAAATGTTTTGTCTTAAAGAAAATCATGATGACTTTCAAGGAGATAAAATACCTTTTCACTCCACTTTATATATACATACCTGTACATACCCACAGTATGATTGATAGATAGATAGATAGATAGATAGATAGATAGATAGATAGATAGATAGATATAATCAATAATTTTGAGTAATGTTAGCATTTACTCCGTATACTGTATGTCATATATATCATATTCTGTTGTGTTTAATTCACTTAGAGTTAAATACAGTATTTTAAAAACTGTAACACATTTTAAAAATACTTGATAGTTTTATCCTTTTTCAACATTACCACAGACTGTAAGAATGCAAACTGATATCCATACATGCTCTTTTGATCTATAGCTTTTACTAGTGTGGAAATAAGACACATGGCACAATGCTTCCTCAACACTTTTGGGTGTACACTATGGATTTTTGCCAACTGATTACAAAAGTCACCTTTAAATTTTTGTATCACTTACAGTTTTATTACAATCACGTATAACAGTGATATAGTTGTACTAATATGTTGCCCACAAAGTAAGCTATTTTGTTTAGTCCTAACATGCCTGGGCGCTTATTCAATGTTGGTTGTAAAACATTTCAATGGATATGGTAAGGCTTAAGCAAATCTGGACATTCTTAGTCAGGATGGATGCTGGCAGGACTGGCTATAAAAGCAGCTTCCATACACAGATTTTTTGCATTACATTGATATCAGTTTGTATATACTGTATGCAGATGCACATGTTCTTCAGGAATATTATAGTGTGCGTACTTAGCATTTACTGTTTAGAATAGAATTTGCTACAGTAGATGTCACAAAATGTCACAAAAGCTGCAGAACATTCTGATACATTTGTTGTTAGTATACTCTGAAGCTTCAAAGATACAGCATAAACATGCTTGTTAAGAAAGCCTATGAGCTTCTTCAGTTGTAAAAATGGTGATCAAGACAAACTGTGGGCACCTCACATTTGTTGTGTAACACACGTACGATTTGAGAGCTTGGCTCAGTAGCACTCACAAGTCAATATAGTTTGTGGTCTTGCACTTTTACTTCTGTCTGTTCAATTTCTCTGCCTTCTCTACTAAAAATAAGAAATCTATTGCATACTCTGTCGGCCTTCAGGCATGAGACCAGTGCAGAATAATGACAGTTTGCCAATAACAAAACCAAAAGAGACATGCCTAGATCAGACAAACAAAGATGTCACAGTGCATGTGGAAAATAACAGTGACCATGCTTCTGAGGCATTTATGTCTGGTTAGCCTAATCTGATAAAAGAGAATTAAGTCACTTGGTCTGGGGCTTAGATTTATCAAAAGCAGAACTACTTAGTTCAAGACAACAAGGATGGGATTTGTTGTCACCAGGTATAAACATTTTTGTCTTTCGGAGCTGCAAAGAGAATTTGAAAAATTTCTCTATGTAGGCTAACAACCTCTGGATCTGTACTAACATCAATGGGCTGTTCATGACTTTGGATTATGAGCATGATTCACAACAGTGTAATATGTTTATTGATTCACTCATATACCTGATACTGGTCTTGTTAGACAATGGCAATGTCCACCTTTCCATACCCACTGGCTATGCAGTACTCATAAAAGAAATCTATGAAAACATGGAAAAATTGTTGAAAAATAATACATTACTAACAGTGCAGTACAACAACTACAACTGGGACATCTGTGGTGATCGAAAAGTAGTGGTACTGCTACTAGAAATGCAACTCGGATACACCAAGTACTTTTGTGAACAGCCGGGCTCAAGAGTCTTATTACATTAAAAAGAGCTGGCCATATTGTGAGCAGCTGGTTCCAGGGCAGAATAGTGTAGCACATAAACCACTTGAGAAACCAACAAAGATATTTTTGTCTCCTCTTCATATTAAACTTGGACTGCTGAAAAAGTTTGTGAAAGTGATGAAGAATTTCGATATTTGAGACAAGTGTTTTCACAAATAGCTGATGCTAATATTAAGGAACATATTTTTGTTGGTCCACAAATCTGGCCCATCCTCAGTGACAGTGAAGATCTGTTAGTGGGTCCTTAGAAGAACAAGTCCCATTCATTTCTGCATGTTCCAAGTTCTGAAATACTAAATGGTAGAAACACTTTTGCAATAAAGCTTAGAATATCACCTCAGGCAACTGACACTATTAAAACGATGTGTGAACCAGTCATTCTGTAGCTCTGTATACTGTTTCAGATGATAGTAGTGAAGTGCTACAATACCTAATCAAGTAAGGAGACAACTGAGGAAGCTACACACAGGAAAAGCTGCAGGACTAGACAGATTCAGTCCTTGAGTTCTTAAGGTGTGTACTGATCAACTTTGTGGTGTCCTCTGTCACCTGTTCAATCTGTTCCTAAGGCTTCAGAAAGTGGCACTGCTCTGGAAAACATCCTTCATTGTTCCTGTTCCAAACAAGGCAGGCACTTCTTTAACTAAGGACTACAGGCCAGTGGTACTTACGTCTCATATCATGAAGACCCTTTGAAAGACTGTTTCTGGACTACATGAGTCCTCTTGTAGTAGACCACCTGGACCCACAGCAGTTTGTCTATTGGACAAAGATTGGAACGGAGGATGCAATTAACTATCTACTCCACAAGGCTTATTCCCACCTGGAAAAAGCTGGGAGCACTGTGAGTATTGTATTTTTTATTTGTCCAGTGCTTTCAATGCCATCCAGCCATCTCTGTTAAGGTGAAAAAACACAGAGATATGCAGGCAGATGGGCCTATGGTGTCCTGGCTAATGGGCTGTTTGTTGGGCAGACTGCAGTTTGTGAGACCCAAGGACTGTGTCTCTGATACAGATTTGAGAAACATTGAAGCATGACAAGGAACAGTCCTGTCACGTTTTCTCTTTACTCTGTACACCTCCAACTTTAAATATAACACCAGGTCATGTCACTTGCAGACATTCTCATATGATTTTGCACTTAATTTATAAGGGGGGTTGGACAGAGTATGGAAGTCAGATGGAGAATTGTTTGCATCTTAACGTCAGAAAAACCAAGGAACTGGTTCCCTACATCAACAACCCTCTATGTCCAGTCTCTATTCAAGAAGAGGATGTAGAGGTGGTCCACTGCTAAAAGTACTTAGGGGTCCACAGCAATGACAGGTTGGACCTGTGCCAGAACACAGAGGAGCTGTCTAAGAAAGGCAGTGTAGACTCTTTTTCCACAGGAGACTGCATTGCTTTATTCTAGAAAATGACATCCTAAACATCTTCTATAACTCTGAGATGGCCTGTGTGATTTTCTATGCTATTTTGTGCTGGGCTGGTAAAACCACTTCAGGAGAGGCCCACCGAATTAACAAGCTAATTAATAGGGTAGGCTAGGTTATAGGGCAAACACACAGGATGTTGTGGCAAAGGAAAAAATTAAAACAAAACTGAGTGTCATTATGAACAAGCTGCACATCCTCAATCTGATACACTAACACTGAATACTTGAGCAAACAAATTTTTCGTTACTGGGGCTCCTTTATATCAACAGCAACATTACAACAATCTAGATGAGAACAGGCCATTCAGCCCCACAAAGCTCACCAGTCCTATCCATTTAATTCTTCTAATAATCAAAGTCCCTAAAGTCTTACCACAATACTTGGTAGCTTATTCCAAGTGTCTATGGTTCTCTGTGTAAAGAAAAACTTCCTATTGTTTGTGTGAATTTTACCCTTAACAAGTTTCCATCTGTGTCCACGTGTTCTTGATGAACTCATTTTAAAATAACAGACTCAATCCACTATACTAATTCCCTTCATAATTTTAAACACTCGTGTCTCCTCTTAATCTTGTTTTGCTTAAACTGAAAAGGCTGAGCTCTTTTAATCTTTCCTCATAATTCAACCCCTGTAGCCCTGGAATCAGCCTAGTCACTCTTCACAGGACCTTTTCTGGTGCTGCTATGTCCTTTTTGTAGCCTGAAGATCAAAACTGCACACAGTACTCCAAATGTGGCCTCACCAGTGCATTATAAAGGTTGAGTATAACCTCCTTGGACTTGTACTCCACACATCATGATATTAAACCTAAAATTCCATTTGCCTTCTTAATGGCTTCTGAACACTTTCGAGAAGTTGATAGCGTAGAGTCCACTATGACTTCTAAATCCTTCTCATAAGATTTTCAGACCGGCCATTGTGTATTCAAACCTAAAATTTTTATTTCCTAAGTGTAATACTTTACATTTACTGACATTAAATTTCATCTGCCACAAATCTACTAAGCCTGTATGCTATCCAGGTCCTTCTGTAATGATATAACAGATTCCAAATTATCTGCTAATCCACCTATCTTGGTATCATCTGCAAACTTAACCAGCTTGTTACTTATATTCATGTCAAAATTATTTATATACAGTGCATCCGGAAAGTATTCACAACGCATCACTTTTTCCACATTTTGCTATGTTACAGCCTTATTCCAAAATGGATTAAATTCATTTTTTTCCTCAGAATTCTACACACAACACTCCTTAATGACAACGTGAAAAAAGTTTACTTGAGGTTTTAGCAAATTTATTAAAAATAAAAAAATTGAGAAAGCACATGTATATAAGTATTCACAGTATTGTTTTAACCTCGTTGCATTTAATAAAGACTTTTTTCTATTGGATTTTAACCTCCACTTCACTTCTGTTTACAGCGATCGGTTTGTAGCGTGCATTGTTGCAATGTTACTTTTCTTGGTGGTTTATTAAATTACAGATTTTTCAAATATTAATTTTTTTCCCTGTGCTTAAAACTCATTAAAAAAGTGTTTTTAGCGAGCGGTTCGTATCGCTATAGCGTAACCTCTTGCAGTGTTAGTTTTCTCTGTTGTTCAAGGTTTTCTCAGTGTTATTCAATGTTTTTACATTTAGTTTAATATTGTGCTGGGTATTATATGGTGTAATTAACTATATTTGTGCTTAAAATCTTTTTAAAAATATATTTACATACAGTTCGTACGGTCTGGAATGGATTAATTGTATTTACATACAATCCTATATGGGAAATTACTTCGGTTCATGACCAAACTGGTTTACGACCAGAGTTTTGGAATGAATTATGGTTGTGAACTGAGGTTCCACTGTATCTGCCATTTTTACTTCCTTCAGAATCTCTCCAGTCTGCAGCGACTTCCTAAAAACATGCGTCTATTGTTTATATATGTACACGCTAGCCTCCTTAAGAACTCAAGGGTAAATATTATCTGGCCCTGGTGATTTGTTTGATTTTAGCCTATTTAATCTGCGCAGCACTTCTCCCTCTAAAATTTCCAAATCCTTCAGTACCTCCTTTGTAGCCGCATTTACCTCTGGGAGGTTATCCACTTAAACCTTCAAGACCTCAGAAAAATGCAAGTTTACAGCGTCCGCTATTTCACTTTCTGGAATTTTTAATTCCCCTTTACTATTTCTGATGCACTTCACATCCTTCTTGATTGTTCTTTTACTACTATAATGACTGAAAGAATCTCTTAGGGTCATCTTTCACCTTATCTTCTATATAACTCTCCAATTGTCTTTTTAAATTGTCTAATATCCTTCTTAATGGTTGCCCTCATGTTCTCATATGCTCTACAATTCACCTTATAGTCATTAGTCTCATATCCCTCATAAAAGCAGTTTTTTTTCCTTTCCTGCATAATGCCTAGCTGTGACTGCTACTATCAGATCGGAAGTTTTCTTTTCTTTCTTTTTGAAATGTTTTTCCTTTTTACTCAATCTGTGTTCAGACCATAGTGTGTGTGTGTGTGTTCACCCTGCGATGGACTGCTCAGGGATTGTTCCTGCCTTGTGCCTGATGCTGGCTTTCCTGCACTGGATTAGCAAGTTTAGAAAAGGATAGTGTCGCAGATGGCTTGGGTGACCCGGTTGGGACGCCCAGGAGGACCGGAGGAGGGCTTATGCCTCCCCCAGACCATGTGGGGGTGACCGCCCTGGTGCCTATGGGGACCACAGGTACAGAGCTTTGAAGCTCAACCCTGTAGGGGCCCGTGGTCACCGCCAGGGGGTGCCCCAATGCCTTGGGAGCCCTGGACCTCAGCACCCGGAAGTGCTGGGGGGAAGAGGAGCAGGAACACCCGGAGTGCTGCCGGGGATGCAGCCGGCACTTCCACCACACTGGGGAGTGCCGGTGGAAGATTGCCAGGAAGCTCCTGGAGCACATCCAGGTGTGTATAAAAGGGGCCGCCTCCTTTCTTACGATGACTTGAGTCGGGTGGATGAAGGACGACATCTGGGAGGAGGCAAGGAGGCGGCCTGAAGGAAGAAGGCATTTGTTTGGTGGCCTGGACTTTTGGGGTTGTGTGGCACTATTGTAAATATGGACTTGTGCATTAAACGTGTGTTGGGTGACATTGACATGTCTGCCTGTCTGTGTCCGGGCCGGTTTCCACAATAGATGGATGGAAATAAAAAAAATATTTCCATGTTTTGTAATTTAATTTACTTATAGAGGTGTATGGTGTCTTAGCAGCTTTAACTTATATGTTTTAATTTTTCTTTACATTTTATATTAAAATTACATTCAAATTGAAAAAATTAAAAAGCAGCTACAGAGTTTTGAACCAATAAAACAAACCCTTTCATGTTTCTGTAAGGCAAAAACTAGAGGTGAGATTTCAGCAGTCTGAGAACCACATTTACAGGACACTAGTTTTTAATCTTCCTGTATTCAGAAATCCTTATAAGCTTTGCACCTACATACACAATTAAAGTCTTTTATCTTGCTGGTTAGCACTTTAAAATTATAGTGCAGCCTGTATAATTAAAATAAAACTAATTTGACTCTGACAGTTTTTTTATTGCCATGTGGTGAACAAAAGAGTCTCAGAAAAAAAATAAAATCTATGAAGTGAAAATGCTTTATTGTTTAATATGGCAATAAAAAATAATAGCACTAACAACAATATTTGTCCTTATACACAAATCAAACCTGCAACCACAATCAGCATCATTTTAAAAATAAACTGTGTAAAATAACACCATATTTTTTTTAAAAGTGACACTCATTTAGAAAGGAAGTATTTGCATTACAAATACTGTGTATAAGAAGATTAAAAATGAATGGATGGGTAAATGGAAGATTCATATATTTAAAGGAGAAATCGAGCTCTGTAAATTTTGTGATAACACCAATGATTTAGTGTGGGCTCTAAGAGTGATTTAACTAAATTATTGGTTTGTATTTCGGAATGGAAAAGAGAGGACACATAAGCAGATTACAATTTTGGGGGAGTCTGATTGGTGGTCCCGCCAACAGCCTGGGGGACCCGAATAGGAAAACGTGTACAGGACATGCAGGATGCAATTCAATGTTAGCTACTGTGCCCACTGATGGTAAACATATTGTATTTTGTCATAAATTGCCTGTGTAATTTACACTGTTTTATTTGTAATAATGTTCAGGTTTCTAAGTGTATATAAAATAGACTGAATAATCTCACTTTTTATCACACAACAGCAGTACATTCTCCATATTTTAAAATATCTATGATTTATCTCATGTAATAAACAACAATTTAGAGACTAATATCTGTGGCTATTCACATAACAGTATTTTTGTACAACACGGAATCTTTATATTCATGTATTTTACATTTTGTGTAAGTTTCAATAGTACTTAAAATTGAAACAAGTTTCCCTTGGAAAAGGCAGCATTTTACATCTCACATCGAACAGCTGCTGCCTAAATGCCAGTTGCAATTCAAAGACATACCACCCAAAAATTATAGGCTTCCAGAGCTATTTTAGTTTTAAATGATATTTAGAGTTCTTTTGTCTGTTCTAGAATATTAATGTCGATTTACAGATTTCAGCAATTTCTATACAATTTGAGGATTCATAAATTACAGAAAAGACATTTTCAACCAACTTCATAAACATTGAGAGTTTTTGTGAGCTTTTTTAATGGAAATGTCCAAGCTATCACTCAAAATGCTGCATAAAGAAATAAATTGAAATAAACATTGAAAATTATAACAAATGCCAATACTGTATATAACATACACTTATAATTATTCATTTATAATAATAAAATAACTAGCATTGTTTTCACAATATGAAAACATAGTTTTAGTGAACAGTTCAAGTTATGTTTAAAGCTGCTTTCCCGAGATATTCTTTTTAAAATATAACTGAACATTTAAAATAAAGTGCATGGGTCTATTGAACCTATGAATTTTAAAATTTTAATGTTTTTTCATTTTAAATTTGTGTTCTCACAGTTGACCCTTCTTTATGTTATTTAAAATAAACAGTCCATTTTTGATACTTGTGGCTTTTTGATCAGTATCTTAGGTATAAGGGACACAGTACTCTCTTGGGTTTCAATATTTAATGCATGATTTCTAAATATTTGCCCTTTATTTCAAATCTGGCAATGTTATCAATTGACATGAATTTAAAAAAAAAAAAACTAAATTGCTGTGGTTTATTCTATATCACAAATAACATTAATGTTTCCAAATGCATTTTAGAGTTTGTTTTTATCTTTTGTTTTGCAGTTCTTTGTAGATAAAACTAAATTACTCCATCAAAGCAAGATTAAAATTAAACCAAATGAAAAGTTTTAATTAGAATGTAATTGTATTTTTAATATAAATTTAGATGAGTGAATTAAATTAACACATACAACATTAAATACATTACCTAAAGATATAATTGCATGATTACAATGAAAAAGCAAGAGAAACCATTGTTGGCACAGTAAGTTCTAACAATCAGTAGCTTTATGAAATTAAAATATTACAACAGTGATGGGGCAAAGATATAACCAGGGTAACAAGAAACACATAGAACTTTCTTTATGTTATTTCCGAGGGAGACATGGTAGAGCGGTGGTTATTGGTCACAGTTCCAGTGTTTTGAGTTTGACACGCACTGTGCTAGCATGTTATTTTTTTCACCTGGGTAGTCTTACTTTCCCCAAAATATGTACATTAGGTTGACTGGAGATTATTTGTTGGCCACATGTGACTGTGGGTATTTTTGTGGTTGTGTGAAGGTCTGGCAGTCTTGTCCAAAAATGTTTTCTGGTTTCTGCTTTGCTCCCAGTTCTGCTGGGATAAGCTCCTGCCCACTACCACTTTGAACTGGAAAAAACATCCTTTGGAATTTTAATTGCTCTGACATACATTACCTGGTAAAAATTCAGATTGAATGAATGTTATCACTTACCTTGAATTTGTTAATCAATGGTTGTACTGCTCTACTGACTGGCAAGTTACACAGATTCTTTACCTGGCTCAGCTGAGGTTCATGTATGCTGATCTCTACACTGTGAAGCATCATTAGCATTTCCCAAAAGCATTGGAAATCTCTCTGCCTGCACTGCTGACAATGGATATGTTTCGTAGCAGGCATTGAATTTGTGATAAGACAATCTTCTCTTTTTTTCAATGTCCCAGCATAGCTCAGGCTACCTTTCTCCATTTACCTGACAGCATGCTTTCCACATATTCAGCAAATTTAATGGAATTAGGCTTTATTATCTTTACATGATGCAGAAAGTCAGGGTGGTGGAGCACTTTTAGAAATGCTTGCAAAGCAAAAGTTGTGTAGATAAGTAGGTAACTTTGCTTGACAAAATAGAGTGTCATCGCCCTAGGCCTGATCTCTATCTTGGATTTTCTCTATAATTTTTAAAAGGTAGCACTAGCTTATATTGTGCTGTCTTCCATCAGCAAATTCTTTAGCTAGTAAAATCAAGTAGTTTATTAAAAATGCCTTCTCTTGGAACGATATTCCATATGTTTATCATGAACCTTCCTAGTGTAGCATTCCAGTGCAACCACTGAAACCATTTTTGTGCTGCAGGAATGATCTGCAAGTTAATAAGTTCCATTCATCTGCATCAATTTGCACCCATGCTTTCTGTCAGAAACAAGTGACTGCTTCATTACTCATTCATTCATTATCCTGACAACAGCGCAACCAGGTCTTTCTTATATTTTAGATCTGTTTCCCAGCTCACCTCCAATGTGGATAAACAGGCGAGCAAGCCAGCTGAGCTAAAGAATACTTTGAACTATAAAGCTGTTCAAACTCCTACCCTGGTGTTCATTACAGAAATAGCCTGTAGAAAATTAAGCTGGTTTTGTTTGTAATATTATACTGTACACTATATATAGGGATAGGGAGCCGCGGAAAGACCCGACGAGCCGCATATCACATCGGGCCATGGGATCAAGGCGAGGCACAAACCTTTCTTTCTTTTGTTCCCACAGAAAGACAGATTCAACGCTGCCATAAAGTCCCGGACGCCTGGAAAGCAACACGTATCTGTCTTTGTCTCATTATTACAGTGGCGTAGCCAGCAGGATCCAATTATCCGAAGAATGTCAGAAGGACAGAACCTAAATACGGTACAGAACAACTTGGCGACCCAGCTTCAAAACTTGCAGGTGGAGCTGACCGCCACGAAACAGGAGTTGGCGGAGACCAAGACCCGGCTCGCGGCAGCTGAAGTAGCCAGACCAGAGCCTGCATGGCCTCATCCTCCTCCACTTGTACCTCTCAGTGAGGCAGATGACATCGAGGCGTATCTGTCAACGTTCGAGAGGACGGCCACGCGAAACCTGTGGCCGCGCACGGAATGGGTCTCTATCATAGCGCCATACCTGAAGCCTGAAGGGCATCGCGCAGAAGGCCTATCACGACCTCCCTGTTGAGGAAGCCACCCAGTATGACCTCCTAAAAGCTGAGATCCTGAGCCGCCATGGCGTCGCATTGGACCAGCAGGCAAGTGAGTGGAGGCACTGGCGTTACGACCCCGATCTCCCGGCCCTAGCCCAGGGTTTCGAATTCTGGGGCAAAATGGGGCACTGGCTGAGGCCAGACATCAACCAGGGTCGGCAAATCGTACAACAAGTGGCCTGTGAAGGCTTTATTAACGTCATGCCAGATTTTCTCGCCCAACAGATCCGAGGACATCCATTCCAGGATATGAAAAGCCTATTGGACGTACTGGACGTACTCGGTGAACCGAGTCGGGGGGCCAGAGAGGTCTGCTTGTGGTGGCCAACAGGGGCATGCCACTATCCCTGAGCCCTACCACCGCACACAAGAGGTTCCCGCTAAATCAAAGGAGAGACTCCCGGCTTTGCCCCGCTGTTTCAAGTGTGGCGAAATCGGGCACACCCTGCCTGCCTGTCCACAGAATGTGGAATTGATGGACTGCACTTGGGTCAGAGGAGAGAGATATTGTGCTTTGTCTAATCCCCTGGCTGTCCCGAACACGGGAGTGGTTTTGGTTAATGGGCACTCCGGGAGTAACATTCCCATTGTTGCTCGCCAATTTATTCTACCGCGACAGTGGCTGCCCCAGCACGTAAGGGTGACGTGTGTACATGGTAAGACCCAGTCGTATAGGTCCGCTAGCTGCTACATAACCTGGAAGGGTGTACCAAGACTCCTCTCGGTGGCTGTGTTACCCGATCCACCCTTTCCAGTTATCCTAGGACAAGGCTGGTCAGAAAGCGACTGCAGTAGAATAACTGCCACTCCCGCACCAAGTTGGGTTTTATTATGGGCGGGCAGGGCACCGTCCCCGCGGCTCCTATACCGTGTAGTTTGGCGGCTAATGATGACGCTGGGATCTGGGGGGACATATTTTTGTCGACGGACCTCGACCCGGAAGTACAACCTGGACCAGTTGTTGACAACCATCCGGCTCCAGCAGATCCTTTAAACCAGGTCGATTTTCAATTTAAGTCCACCCCAGCGTCATTTAAAAGAGAGCAATGGAACGACAACTCTCTAAAGTTTGCCCGGAATGCTATTGATTCCATATATGGCAATCCGCCAGACGATCCCATGCCACCCTACTTCGTCCTCGACAATGATCTGTTGTATCGAGTCGCGGATCACGAAGGCGAGGCACGGAAGTTTTTGCTAGTCCCACGGACCTACCAGTGGGAGGTCTGTGAGCTAGCTCACACCCACCTCCTTGGCACCCACCTCGGGGCCGAGAAAATGCTGGAGAGGATAAAACTCCAGTTTTATTGGCCCGACATTTCTGCCAGTCGTGCCCAGACTGTCAGTTGCGTCAGATACCCTGGAGGGACCGTGCTCCTCTTGTCCTGATCCCCCTCATTGATATTCCTTTTGAAAGGATCGGAATCGATCTAGTAGGACCCCTGGTGCTTTCGACACGTGGCCATAAATATATCTTGGTCATGGTGAATTACGCGAATCGATTCCCAGAGGCGGTTCCCTTGCGCTCCACTACCACGAAAAATGTCGCATGGGAATTGGAAGCCCTGTTCTCCTGAGTGGGTATACCCAAAGAAGTCCTCATGGACCAGGGTACCCCATTTACTTCGGATACGTTCAGGGAGGTTGCCAAGTTACTCCGTATTAAGCACCTGAAAACCTCGGTTTATCATCGCCAGACGGACGGGTTGTTTGAGCGGTTCAACCAAACCATCAAACAGATGCTCCACAAGGTAGTCGACGTGGACGGTAGGAACTGGGACAAACTTTTACCCCTTGTGCTTTTTGCCTTTCGGGAGGTGCCTCAACGGAGTTTTCCTCTTTTGAGCTCTTATATGGCCGCCAACCCCGGGCCATTTTGGACATTGTCAAAGAAGGAAGGGAAGGGGAGGCACTTCCCTCCACCAATATTTTGGAGTACATCGCGCAACTGCGCGAAAGGTTGGAAAAACTTCAGCCCCTCCTAAAGGAGCACATGTTGAGGGCCCAAGCCGTGCAGGCGCGTAATTACAATAGTAACACCACCCTCCGAGAGTTTCAGCCGGGGGATCATGTGATGGTGCTCGTGCCTACCTCCCACTCCAAATTGTTTGCCCATTGGCAGGGCCCGTACGAGATAAAGGAGAGAAAGGGGTTCGTTGACTATTTAGTGAAATAACCGAACCGTCAGTTAATCTGTCTTTGTCTCATTATTGCAATATATATATTTATATAGTGGAACCTTGGTTCACGACCATAATTTGTTACAAAACTCTGGTCGTAAACCGATTTGGTCGTGACCCGAAGCAATTTCCACTATAGGATTGTATGTAAATACAATTAATCCGTTCCAGACCGTACAAACTGTATGTAAATATATATTTTTTTTAGTTTTTAAGCACAAATATAGTTAATCATACCATAGAATGCACAGCGTAATAGTAAACTAAATGTAAAAATATTGAATAACACTGAGAAAACCTTGAACAGCAGAGAAAACTAACACTGCAATAGTTCGTGCTATAGTGCTAGGAACCGCTCGCTAAAAACACTTTTTTTTAATGAGTTTTAAGCACAGGGAAAAAATTGAACATTTCAAAAATCCGTAATTTAATAAATCACCAAGAAAAGTAACATTGCCACAATGCACGCTATAAACCGATCGCTGTAAACAGAACTGAAAACCAAAACAAGGCTTTTCTACCTTATGCATCCAGCCCTCCCTCTCTCGCTCTCTCTCTCTCTTTCGCGAACCTGGAGCACCTGTGTGTATCTCTGTCTCATGTGCCTGTGTATGTGTGTGTGTGCCTCTGTCTGGCGCACCTGTGTGTGTGTGTGCCTCTGTCGTGTGCGTGTGTGCGTGTGTGTGTGTGTGTGTGTGTGTGTGTGTGTGTGTGTGTGTGTGTGTGTGCCTCTGTCTCGCGCGCCTGTGTGTGTGTCGCGATCTTTCTCTCTCTTGCTTGCTCACTCGCTGCACAGGAAATGCACAGGGAGAGACTGAACATGTACAAACCGAAAGGGAAACTGGCTTGTTCGTATATCGAGTGTGTGGTCATGAACCAAGGTAAAAGTTTGCCGAACATTTTGGTCGTAAACTGATTTGTACGTGTACTGAGACATTTGTGAACCAAGGTTCCACTGTATATATACTACATATATACAGAGATACATATATATATATATATATTCTTTCTCTTTTTCTCTTCTGCCACCACTACTCCTCCTTTCGTAAGCTCTGTCCTCCACCTCTCAACTCCGGCTCCCAGAATGGAGTGATGTGGCCCTTTTTACATTGTCCCCAGATGTGCTCCAGGTGCTTCTTGATGATCTTCCTGCAGCATTTCCTGGGGTGGCAGGAATGCTGCATTCCATGGCTCCAGAATCGTCCAATAGCCCTCTCGTGTCCCAGAGGAGGTTTTGCCTCCATATGTGCTAGTAATAATGCTGCAGTAAGCATATTATTCCTCCCGGGGGGTAGGGGGTAAACACTAACATTATTCAAAGTTATTGTCTGTTTTTACCTGCATTTTTATTACTCTTTAATTTAATATTGTTTTTTTATCAGTATGCTGCTGCTGGATTATGTGAATTTCCCCTTGGGAGTAATAAAGTATCTATCTATCTATCTATCTATCTATCTATCTATCTATCTATCTATCTATCTATCTTATTCTTAGGCACTGTGTCTTCTTTTTTTGCTGAGCATCGAGAAGGAAGAGAAGAAATCATACAGAGAAATGTGGCTGCTGCTTTATTCAAACAAAGGGTGCTAACAGAAGGAAAGGGAAAGGATTACATTTTGCCAAAGCTCTTGCTTAGCAAGTGGCCTCCTTGGGTCTCTTCTACTCTCTGTTCTGTCAGCTTCTTCTTACTCTTCGCAATGTGATATAAAATATGCACAAATTCAAGCTGGATTGGATTGTTGAGCATGATTATATACAGTATATACTTCAAAGAATGGTGGTGGAGGAGGTGGTGGTGTTGGTGGTAAATTAAGTAACTAAATATATGCAATATTGCGTAGAACTGCGGTGTCCCCTTGGAGGTGAGACCGTTCTGTGCTACTGCACTCCAGCTGGCAAAGCAGAAACAGTGAAGTGCTGGTACAGCAAACCATTAGTCATTGCTGTATGTAATAAATTAAAGTTAACCTGATTCAGAGTATGGCGTCTTTGACATAAACCTTACAAAACTTTGTGACGGTACAAGATTAGGGATCAAAGCGTTACATTCAATGCTGATTAAAGCTATCTATCTATCAGGATGTGCTACAGGGTAAAATTATATGTATATGCCCATTATTCTAACTCCCTGTTTGAATTCAAAATAATATAGTTTTCTGTAAAATTGTGCTTTCCAATGACCATGAAGAAAAGCCAAGGTCAATTAATAAAAAAAGCAAGAACTGATCTATGGCACAAAAATGTTATTTTATGGGCAATCACATTCTAGAAGCATTTGGCAGAAAGCAAAAATAAATTCTGGATGGGGATGGCACTTCATCCCAATACACACTAGTATATTGTTATGAAGATTATCTTCTGAACAATTAATTTCTTTCAATAATTTGTACTTGTACTGCTTTTCTGAGTATGCTATAATTTTATTATTAGTGATGTTACAGACCCATCAATTTGTTTCTCTGTTCTGATAGTGGGCACTGCCATTTTGTGCATTTTCAGAAGACCACATAGAAATTCAATGCCACTACTTCTGCATTTTATTTGTGAAGAAAAACTTTTTGTGGGATTTAGCTAAAAATCACTTTAGGAGAATTTAGGCTTCATATGCATCATGATTAAGAGTATTTTGGTAGGACTGATCTTTTGGTTCTGACCAAGGTTTTTTTTTTTTTTGACTTCTGAAAATGTCTCCTGGTCCTCCTTGTTTTGCTTTGTCTAATTTCACCCAGCAGAAAATGAATTAAGAAAGCTAATCCCGGGACTATTCTGATACATAATTGTGAGTCATGGCGGTAAATGATAATGCTAGGATTAATAATCTACTGTCTGATCTATTTGTTTTAAAATACGGGTTTTTTATCAGCATATATTCTCATATTCTTATTATTACTTACTTATTACTTAGTATTACTAGGGCGCTAAATGTTTATGTTTTATTGTGCTTAATTACGTTTTCCTCCTCTTTTTTTTTTTTTTCTCTTTTTCTTTTCTAATTATTTCATGTGTACCCTAAATGAGACTGTTCAATATCATACCCTTGGTTTACTGTTATTGCTATTACTGCATTAAGACTTGTTATGCTTATTTTGGACACATCTTTAACACCATCACCTGGGTTTATTATCTGGGGGTATCATCTTAATGCACTAAAATTGCTGAAGATTATATATATATATATATATATATATATATATATATATAAAGTGCAAATTTATTTTTTTCTTTTTCCTCTTTTAAAGACTATATTGGTAACAGATATCTCTATCTTTTAACCTTAAAGCGCCACTGCATAGGGACTTGATGTGCTTTGGACGTGCTCTGTCTCTGGGTATGTCAGAGGACTGGGACTGCGTGAAGTGGGTTTTAGTCTCACCTGGGGCCTCATGTATAACGCCGTGCGTAGAACTCGCACTATAACATGGCGTAAGCACAAAAGCCGAAATGTGCTTACGCACAGAAAAATCCAGATGCAGGAATCTGTGCGTACTCCAACATCCACGTTCTTCCGCTACATAAATCCCGACCAGCGTGAAAACTAACGCTCGTGTATGCGCGCATTATGTAACGCCCCAAATCCTCCCAGAATTACGCCTATTTGAATATGCAAATCAATATAAATCGCCCTTAAGCGCAGCCTTCTGTGAAAAGACAATGGGAAAAGCACGGGGAAAATATAAGAATTGCAGTGAATACCAAGTGGAGGCAAATGAAAAACATACTATTTGTTCAAATAAGCCGTGGTATAATCAACAAAATAAAGTTGATCGAGTGACATAGCGTGTTGGAGAAACTTGAAAGCTCACATTCACAAAATCGCACAGTGCCGGAAATAAAAGAAGTCACATATCAAAGTCGCCGTGAAAAGAAGAGTTGTAAGCCCACTGTCTGAGTGTCATATGAAAGTTTATTAGGGTACAGAGAAAAAGGCACACGGTGGGGAAAAAGCACGAAATGTCAACTTCAATCTCGACATTTCCACTTTAATCACGTAGTTTATTTTGTCATTTAGTAGAACATTATAAACTTCATCTTAAAATCGTTTAATTAACCAGTTTCTCAAATCACATCGTAATTAAAGTAGCACGTTAAATGCTTTGTTTTGTATTTGATCTTCTACTCGTATGTGATCTATGTGTGTGAATCACTACTTGCTTCTTAAACTGGCTCTCTTCCTCCAACTGGACACAGAGTCCATTACATTTGTGATATTACAGCTCTCTGAATAACTAAAATACTGAGATGTATACGTGATGTCATTTCATGATGATAGGAGCTAAAGCACATTATTAAACATGTGTTTCATGAGCCTCGTGCTCATGACAAGCATTTATCTTTTGTCGAAATTTGTCGCTGCGTTTTTAGCTGTGTTATTTTCTCTTTCTGTTTTATATTCAATATATATTGGCGTGGCCGCCCCAAGAGTCCTTGCTTTTCTTCCATCCATCCATTGTCCAACCCGCTGAATCCGAATAGGGTTTCCCCAAGTAACCGATCGCCATACAATCAGCTCTGTAATAGACGTTAAGCCATCTGTAAGCTTAGCGATTCTTCAAAACGCGTTTAAAGAACATTGAAATATCTTCGTAGTACATGTTTAATTATTCTATCCTTCACGACACTCCCAGTGAAGAATATAGATTATTTAAATGAAGTTAAAGTTTTATGTGTATAATTTAATAAACATATTTTGCTGCATTTCACCTTAAAAATGATATCGTCATCATATGTAAATACGCGCTTAATAAAGTGGCCCAGGTTGTGAGATATTATAACTGTAGTGCAAGTTTACAGTGGTGTGATTGTACTTATAAGTACAAACAGTTCTACAAGGAGCACTTGATTGGCTGCATTTAAAGTTCTTGGGATGAAACTGTTTCTGAACCGCGAGGTCCGTACAGGAAAGGCTTTGAAACGTTTTGCAGTGGCTGAGACAGCGTGTGCTTAATGCCGAATGCAGATAATTCTCTTTCCGATCAGCTGCTCAGAATCAGTGTCTCCATGATGGGACAGTTAACTTCGTAAGCTGGAATGTTAAAGGCCTGAATCACGAATTAAAGAGAAAGAAAGTACTTTCTCACCTAACAGGTCTAAATGCTAAAATAGTATTTTTACAGGAAACCCACTTACTAAGTAAGGATCAGTTCCGGCTGCAAAAAGACTGGACTGGTCAAATGTTCCATTCTAGTTTTACAAAGAAAACTAGAGGGGTGGGAATTCTCATACATAGAACAGTACCATTTGTAGCATCAGATGTAGTATTGGATCCTGAAGGGAGATATGTGATGGTCATGGGAGACTTATCTAACTGTAAAATGATTTTGATAAATGTTTATCACCTAATGTTGATGATAAGGAATTTATACAAAATTTATTTGCATCCATTCCCAATCTGAACACTCATAAACTTATAATGGCTGGGGACTTTAATTGTGTTTTAAATCCACTTTTAGATAAGACTTCCTCCACAGGGGGAACGGCAACTAACACCGCAAAGATAATTACAAAGTTTATAACTGATCACAACTTATCAGATCCCTGGAGGTTTTTAAACCCAAATTCAAGAACATATTCTTTCTACTCACCAGTACATCATTGCTACTCAAGGATTGATTACTTCTTTATAGATAATAACTTCTTGCCTAAGATTAAATCTTGTAAATACGATGCTATTGTTATTTCAGACCATGCTCCGATGATCTTGGAGCTGAAATTACTAAGCCCCATACACTCACCCGCAGATGGCCTCAATCCGCTTCTATTAGCTGACGAGAATTGTACTGAATTTATATCCAAACAAATTGAATTCTTTCTAGAGACAAATACATCCCCTGAGATCTCTGCAGGAATACTCTGGGAAACTCTTAAGGCCTTCTTAAGAGGACAGATTATCTCATATCTTTCCCACAGAAATAAATCCGAAGCGAAGAAAGTAGCAGAGATAAAAAGCGAAATTACTAAAATAGATGAAGAACATGCCAGACTACCAAGCAAGACTCTACATAAGAGGAGGCAGGCTCTACATTCAGAATTAAACCTCTTGACAACTAAAGAAACTGAACAACTAATTTACAAATCCAGACATCATTATTATGAACATGGAGAGAAAGCTAATAAGCTTTTAGCGCAACAAATTCACAAGCAAGATATGCAACGCAATCTCGTAATTACTAACACGAACGGAGATAAAATCATCGAACACAAAAATATAATGTACACTTTTAGAGACTACTATAAATCCCTATATACTACTGAGTTTAAAGAAGACAATATACAATCTAATGCATTTCTGGATAAATTACAGATACCACAAATTGACGCTTTTAGTGTGGAGGAACTCGATAAACCTCTGTCATTATCAGAATTACTGGATGCTATAAAGTCACTCCAAGGTGGAAAAGCAGCAGGCCCTGACGGCTACCCTGCAGAGTTTTACAAGAAATTCTCCGCTCCGCTAGGTCCCTCCTATTAGCAACATTTACAGAAGCCAGAGATAACCAATCTCTTCCACAAACCTTTAAGCCAAGCACTAATCACTGTCTTTCCAAAACAAAATAAGGACTTATTACAATGTGCATCATACAGACCAATTTCACTTCTGAATAACGACGTTAAAATACTCTCTAAAATCATAGCTAGAAGGATGGAGAAAGTGCTCCCTCGTAATATCACAAGACCAAACTGGATTTATTAGGGGCCGACACTTATCTTCAAATCTTGACGCCTGTTTAATGTAATATACTCACCAACTAAATCAAACACCCCAGAAATATTATTATCATTGGATGCAGAAAAAGCATTCGACATGATTGAATGGAAATACCTTTTACTATTTTGGAGAAGTTTGGGTTTGGCCCAACATTTGTGCATGGATTAAATTACTGTATACTAACCCAGAAGCTTCAGTTTGCATCAATAACATTTGCTCAGACTACTTTAAACTAGAACGTGGCACAAGACAAGGATGCCCTTTGTCACCACTGCTGTTTGCAATTGCCATTGAACCACTGGCAATACATTGTCGAAATACTGATCAGATAAAGGGGATTAGCAGAGAAGGACTGGAACAGAAAATCTCATTATATGCAGATGACATGGTACTGTATATATCGGACCCAGAAAATTCTGTGCCTGCAGTCTTAGCAGCACTCACAGAATTTCAAAAGCTCTCTGGTCTCAGAATTAATCTGAATAAAAGTGTACTCTTTCCGTGAATTCTCAAGCATATAATATTAGATTAGACACCCTTCCTTTTATCATTGCAGAACAGTTTAAATACCTGGGTAAACATCACAAGTAAACATAAAGCTCTTTATCAACAAAATTTCGTGTCTGCATGGAAAAAATTAAACAAGACTTGCATAGATGGTCAACCCTTCATCTCACACTAGCTGGAAGAATTAACACTGTTAAGATGAATATTCTTCCTAAGCTCCTTTTTATTTCAAAACATACCAATATACATTAATAAATCGTTCTTTAAGCAATTAGATTCAACAATAACCTCATTTATTTGGAATTCTAAACATCCACGCATCAAAAGAGCGACCCTACAAAGACAAAAGGCAGAAGGCGGCATGGCTCTACCTAACTTCCAGTTTTATTACTGGGCGCAAATATACAGTCGATAAGAACCTGGACACAAATAGAAGAACATACACAGGCATGGACCGCAATAGAAGTAAAATCCTGCAGTACTTCTTTGTATTCCTTGCTCTGCTCCAATAAACACACGTTATCGGCAATACACTAATAACCCAATTGTGCTCCACTCACTTAGAATCTGGAACCAATGTAGAAAGCATTTTAAGACGGAGAAGCTTCTTTCTGTGGCACCCTGCAAAGAGAACCACCTCTTTCAACCTCACAAACATATGCAGTTTTAATATCTGGAAAAATTTGGAATTAACTTGCTTAGAGATCTTTATATAGACAACGTCTTTGCATCCTATGAACAATTACATTCCAAATTTAACATTCCAGCTACAAATTTCTTTCACTATCTTCAAATCAGGAACTTTGTTAAACAGAACCTTCCAGATTTTCCTCATCTTGCACCCTCATCCACGCTGGAAAAATATTGCTCAATTTCAAGGAGTTAGACTCCATCTCTACAATATATAAAATCATTTTACAATCCCTTCCTTTCAAAGATCCAAGAGGACACTGGGAAAATGACCTCTCAATTAATATATCAGAAAAGGAGTGGAAAGTAGCAATGCAGAGAATTCACTCGAGCTCCATATGCGCAAAGCATACAATTATACAACTCAAAATTATATATCGAGCACATCTGTCTCGACTAAAACTCTCAAAATGTTTCCAGGGCATGATCCAACCTGCGAACGTTGCAACCAAGCCCCAGCCTCACTGGGTCACATGTTCTGGGCCTGCACCAAATTAACATTATTCTGGACAAAAATTTTAATTACCTCTCAGACAGCCTTGGACTCACAATCCCTCCTAACCCATTAACAGCTGTGTTTGGGGTTCTTCCAGAGGGTCTTAAAGTGGAGAAGGACAAACAAATTGTGATTGCATTCACTACACTGTTGGCACGCAGACTTATTCTGATAAACTGGAAGAACCCAAACTCTCCTCTTTAAGTCAGTGGGAAACTGATGTGTTATATTATTTAAAATTGGAAAAAATCAAATACTCAGTTAGAGGATCTGTACAGACTTTTTCAAAACATGGCAGGATCTAATCAGTAATATTTTAAAATAAGTTTATAAAGCACAGAGAATTTGTTGATTTAGGTATTTTTACAAGCCTTAAATTTTACACGTTTGGCTTGCTCTCTCTCTCAAGGGTGGGGATCGATCTGTTCTTAACATAATTCTTTTTTTGTAAAAACTTGATTGCTATGTATTGATTGTAATAAAATTAATAAATAAAAATAAAAAAAAAATAATAATAATAATTTCACCCAATCAGTTAATTAACCTAGAATGCATGTCTTTAATGTTGACAGAAGAATCCATAGTAACAAAAAAAAATCCATCCAGCAACAAAGAAAAAATCTACAAGGTAAATGCAAATTGCAAATGAAGCAAATCAGATCCCAAATGCTATGAGGCTGTAGCAGTAAACAATTCTTCTGAATCATTTTTTATGTTACACAGCAACACTTACAGTAAATATTATGATATATCCTTTAATAAGCAATGCAAATGATATTAAATATCAATCAAACAATGACAGAGAATAACATTAAGAATGGAAAGTAAAAATGCCATTACCTAACCAGAGAGGTATGGGCAAGACAGAGGAAAGAAACTAAGTTATGATTTTGTTATTAAGATGTGCAAACTATC
Source organism: Polypterus senegalus (assembly GCF_016835505.1). Classification (NCBI taxonomy): domain Eukaryota; kingdom Metazoa; phylum Chordata; class Cladistia; order Polypteriformes; family Polypteridae; genus Polypterus; species Polypterus senegalus. The sequence goes on from NC_053154.1 coordinate 242,405,110, forward strand.
CTAAATACAAGTACAATAGTAGGCATTGCTCTTTATTGTCTGTGTAGAGTTAGTGTTTTCTACACATCCTAATAGTATTTCTCAAAATATCCAGTTTCATCCCACATCATAAAGACATGACGAATAGTTTATTTAGTGATTGTGAACTGGCCTGGTGTAAGTGAACATGGGCATGCAAGTGAGTGAAATCTGGTATTCAATCTATGGTTGCCTTCTGTCTTGAGTCTAATTATGATTTATTTCAGAAAATAAATGGATGGATTGATGTATTTTTGGCATTGCTTTGTAGAGATTTTGCACAAGATGCAATAAAAAGCAAGGACTAGCTGATTCAATGTTGCTCTGTTTAAGAGGTAAGGTAGCTTAGTTACCTTTCCACCTCTTGTATTACCACTAAAAACAGTTTTTTTTTTTTCATTTCCTTTTACTCTTTTGTCTCTTATCTCCTGTTTGTTCCTGTTCTGGTAGTCAGTCTTTGCTCAATTCACTTCTCAAGTCTTGTTTAGTTTACACTGACAAAAGTAACATGCAAATTGCACAGTGGATTACTTCTGGTTCAAGCCTTCATCTGTTCTAATGATCAGGATGGGCCTCTACAGCAACTTAAGACTAAAGATTAGCATGCCCTCTGGTGGCCCCTATTCTCCTTGAACCCAGAGCAGCTATTAGAGGACCAGGCCTCCAATGCAGCCCCAATATTCTTTTAAATGGAAATGATAGTTCTACTTCAGAGTCATATGCTGCTACTTTCTGGTATGGAATATTATAGAGGACTCCTGTTAGTCTTCTATGATCTTGGTCTTGGCCTTCAAGTTTTAACATCCCAAAGACTGGCAGTTTCCTTTCCTCTGGATGTATACACACTAACCATCCATCCACTTCCAATCTTCCCAATACATGGGTAAACTCTCAGACCCTCAATGGTGGTCATCACCAGAATTATTTTTTCAATGGCTGGTGTAAAGAAGAGCTGACAGACTGAGGAAATTTCATGAGCACTGGAAATTGCTGATGTAGTGCAAATATAATGTGCTGCATCCAGTCCTGAAAGTGATGAATGTATGGAGGCAAAAGAAAAGTTTTTTGGTGGTTTTTGGACAAAAATGTGTCCCATTCACTGTTCTCAAGGATTTATTCATAATCTGAAGATTTCTTGTTTAGATACTTCCTCTTCAATGTCCTCCTGGACATTAGACAAAATCAGGTCAAGGGCTTCTTGGAAAGGGAATTGTAGACATGATTTCAGCAGAAAGAAGTGAGGTCATTGCTGTGACACCTTTATTTACAATATATCATGACCATGTGAGAAATGTTTCATTTATTTTGCGACAGTTTGTGATTTTACAACTTCTTCCCTGAATTGAAATTCAAGCCGCCATGCTGTCACACACAAACACAGACCAGCATGTACACATCCACACCCACACAAACAAATTGTGAGAAGGACAGAAGAGGCAAAAGCAATGGATTTAAAAAATCTTGTAGGAAAGTACTTCTAGAGGAACTGAGGAAAAGTAAGCAGAACATTTCTAACATTAAAGTGTAGTTCAAAGATGTGATGAATGTAGGCACATGCTTATTTTTGCATGAAAAGTGAAAAGTGGTGAGAAAGAAACAAAAGCTCTCTGGTTCTTCAATATCCCTTATGGTTTATCCAAATTAGTTTCTAAAAAGTGACTCTAAGGACAGTCTTTGTAGCCTAATTGTGTATCATCTCTATACAAATTTAATATAATTACATTTTCATAAAAAATATTAATAAAATAATGTTATATGAAGAAAGGTAACCAAAATTCTTTGTGAAGAAATTACGTTTAGGTGGTTTCCCTGCTGTTAAACTCAAAAACTGGTGAAAGTGGACTGCAGACCTGGAACATCTCCAATAAAAACCTCAACAGATGACTACAGTGAGGATTGTAGAGTTTCATCCTTAGACTAAATAAGACCCCCTTGTGTAATATTCCAAACTGAATAACCACTACTGATTTTTATTCTAAACAGTGACCTTTGGAATAACTATTCTCACAAAGAATTTTATGAAGACTCTTCCTTAAAGATGAATGAAGAATAAGTTACAGATATAAGATGAAGAACAACAGAAAAAATACAAAGAGAGAAAACATTTTCTCAAGTTTCCATGAAACACTTTGTTTTGTCAATTCCTAAAGGAAACCTCGATTTGATTATTAGTTTATTCTCACACATCCTGAAGAAATATGTATATGAGGGAACAAAAAATAAATCTGACCATGTATCTCATAGAATTAAATTACCCCGTAAATCCATATTACTCTCAAAATGCAGCTATAAGATTATGAGTTCAATTCTGTAGAAGAAAAAAGAATAAAAAATTCACAATTCCCAAGTGAGCAGGGGCATTTTCACTGCTGACTGTAGCAGTAAGATTGTTATCTTTCATCCAGGGAATCAAAGCAGTAATCATATCAAAACATACCTATTTTCACATCATTCATATATAATCTTATGCCGAAGGCCTTTTCAGGTTTCCGTGCAAGACTTCTGACAAACTAATATCACAAAAAAGGCAAAAAGACTCTTCTGTTTATCATGGAGTCTCAGCTATAATTGATTGAAGTGCATATGCCAGGGTGGGAGAAGGAGGCATCAACTCTTGTGGCCTGCTGTAAGTGTAAATCGGTTATTCTTTTACACTACATTCTATTCATCTTGTTTATGCCCAAGCACACCTTACTAATTTGATTACCTTCTGAAACATTCTTTCATTTCAGTTGTTTAAATTTTGCAACAAAGTGCAAGATCAGCTTAGAGTCACATGGAAGAGAATCAGCACTGTGAATAATGACGAGATTTTCCAAGACTTATTGTTTTTTTAATTTTACCAAACTGATAACAAGGAATGGGTGTATACTACAGGACATGTTAGTGTGTATGCCATATTTAACATGGTGGCCCACTAGGTAGCTTTGTTCCCTCTTCATAGTGTTGGGGCCAAAAACAGAAGGCCCCTGGTAGTAGACTAGACAGAAAATGGCATTTTAGCATAACTCATAAATATGTTGGTCGCCCATATCTCACAGATAGGCTGCAATTGTACTGTATGGTTTTTGGAGAAACCCATGCATGGTAATTAGGTCGAGCAATCAAGTGAAACCTAAAAGGAAGAGTAGGGGGCAGTCAAGTACAGTAGAAGTTAGCACAGGCTAGAGATTTGAGTATAACTCTGGCATTGACTGGCTTAGGGAAAAGCTGTGGGTGTGTCACTAACACTCTCATCTGTTCCCGGTGTTTTGGAAAATTTCATGCTTCAGAAGCAAAGGAGCATTTGGAAGTTGTGAAATGTTATAGAAAATGTTTTGTTTTCACTTACTGCTTGTACTTTTAATATAATGTGATTAAGTTCTAATCTGAAAATGAGCTCCTTGTGGTGCTGTGCATTACAGCTCAAGTCTGGGCAATTAGCAAATAATGACATGCTGAAAATATTTTGGTTGATTACTTCGAAGTTTATGAGTATCATTTTATGCATAGTAGAACAATGAGATGCATATCTGGCATTATGATCTAGTAGCAAATTTTTGGAATTTAAACCCAAAATTTGCAGGTATCATATCTCAGCTAGAGTTCCTTCCCTGGTTGGGGTTCAAATGCTAGTTTTGTGTCTTTTATTGTACATTTTTTATTTACTTGTGTGTGTTACTGTTTCTTTTCTTAATGATTTGCAGTATTCTTTACATATTTTGTGTCTGTATCTAAGCCAGTGTTATGTTCCATGTGTTTTATGGTTGGTCCCCTCAGAAGCAAGGTCACCTGCCAGTCACTGACCTCTGCCCTATATATCTGAGGGTCTCCCACAATTCCTTGTGTTTTAATGGTGAATGTACTAGAGAGTTGGTGAGTTTACATATGTTTATTGTTATACCTCGATTTACTGGATATCTGGATTTTCAGCCTTCTACTTTCTTTTATGATTTTTAACCTTTCTTTGGATTCTGCGTTGGGACTTTGTTCACTTTGTATTGCCTTGTTGGCAATTTCTTTATGCCTTTGTGCTCTTCAGAGCTTCACAGTCTAACACAGAATTTTGTGAGAGTAAACTTTTTAACTGTACTTTTTATCTTTTTATCATTTTGCATTTGCCCAAATATCTAGCAAATAATAATGGGAAATCCCCACATAGCAGGCATTTTTTGAAGTGGTTTTTGGACTTGTGTGCATTGGGACTCTATTTTATAACCGAGAGTTTAAACTCCATTACTTACTCATAGTGGAACTATGAACAACTCACTTAACTTTCTTTGATATGATTTCTGAAATTACATACAAACAATTGTATCATATCACTGTACCACTAAACCACCTTATGATAGTGTTCACAGAAACTTTATTGTGACATTTATATCAACCCACATACACAGAAAAGTAAAGAAGTTAATGTTCAAAGCATCTATGAATTTCAGCAAATCTACATTAACTATCCGTCTTATTTTCAAACCTGCTCTCTATCGTGCACAAGGCAGGAGAAAATCATGAAGACAGTATTTCTGAAAAACTGTGTACAACTGTGCCTGAAATACAACCTTTGAATAACACATTGCTTTTACTACATTCAAGTTAAGATGGAAGCACATTACACAATTTTGAGTTGGTGGGAATATGAAATTTAAATACTGCAGTTACTGGATCTCAGTACTTTTCAGCCCAGCTTTACATTTTAAAGATACTGCAAGCTTGCCACCTTCTGACAGCCAATAATGTGCTGCCTGACAGCACCGGTGCCTGTATAAAGGCTTTCCAGGTGTGGCCTGGATTAAGACCTCCATAGGCCCCTGGGTGACTTACCTCCTTAACAGAGAGTTGGTCATACTTATAACAATGCAGCACATGGGCTAAATGGTAATTCCCAATCTTTAGTTTGGTATTTTGAGACTAGATCTTTTCATCAAGTTTGAGGGAGGTTGGTGGATGTTTGATGTTCCTCCTTGGTCATTTCAGCTCGTGAAGACTCAGTTGTTCTATCATGCTTTGTAGATCGGTGCAACTGGTCACTTGCTGTCACAAGCCTCTTGGCACACAATCAAAACACCCTGATGGCAAATCCTCCCCAGATCTCAGCGCTTTAATTTACTTTTTTAATTTTTTCATGGAACAAAACCAAAAGACATTTGACAGAAGAACCTCTCTGTTGTTTGCACAGTTAAAACACCCACACTCCTGCTTTCCTCAGGTCTGCAATGTATGTATTGTAGTATTGTACTTCTGGGTGAGCGCTCACTGATTGTTGGCTCTATCACAGACATGAACCCACCTCTACAACTTAAGACTTGTTGGCGGAGCCTCAGATTCATCCGACTGAGTTGGTGGCATTTTCATTCTCCGTCCGACACGTTCAACTCAATGGAGTGCTACAATTAAGTCTATAAATCACTGGAAAAGTCATGTAGTGTGACAGGGGCTCTAGAGATGTTTTCTTCAGTGGGAACTGTACTATAAATAAAATCAAAATAATAAAATCCCTATCAAGTTGTGCAAGGCATAGTGTATTTTGATTCATAATTGTATACTGCACTTATTGCTTAATTAACAATTTATTACAGTAAATATACATTACATTGTTAGTTTTAAACTTTATCATGTGGAAATGGCAAAGACCAAACTCATGCATCATTCTGCAGTGGAAAAAAGGATGACCTATTTACCTAAAATGTAAAAAAAAACATAAATTCACATTACAAGGAACTATTCAAAACAGGTTTAGAATTTGGCATATATTTATAAATATTGGACTTAAGAAAATAATCATAAAGAAATTCTTCCAACCTTTGAGAAAATATTAACATTTTTGAATAACTACCACTAATATAATTATATCATGTATTGCTCCCTAGATGGATAGAGAAAGGTATAGTGTGTCTGATTTTAGTAAAATTTGGCATGTTTGTCTGACTGCTTTGTTCACTGCATTGCAATTTATAAAATCAATAAAACTTAAAAAAAAAAAAAATACAGTATAATCAGGATACTAAGAAAAAAGGCCACTCCATCACCAGGACTGTTGCAGTAACAGAAAAAGTAAGCAAAGAGAACAACATAAAATACCTACATGGTCCTGCCAATAGCCTGAGACAACTGAACTAGACATTATAGTCGAACGTACAAGTACTTACTTCCCTCACCCAACCCAGCATTGGCTATCTGAGTGTCTAGTTAATAATAACTAGGTCATAAAGAGCAAGCTAAAAACAAAGAAAAGAAAAATAAGACAAACTGGACAAGAAAAAGCCACGTAAAGTCAAAAAAGAAAAATCACAAAACAAAAATAAAATTTAAAAGGTACAGGGACAGATTTTACAAACAAGACTGAAAATCAAAAAGACAAAGGGTGCTAATTATAAAAACACCAAGAGAGTCGTCAGTCCCACCTGCCAACATTTTACTAGCATGTGTCACTGAAGTCAACAGTAGTTCACCAAGCAGACAAAATAATATGAATAAAAAAACAATAACAATAACATGCAAAACCAGCATCCAACCCTGAAACATACCCACCAGTATAGTAGTTTTATTGTTTTGCTGTTTCTTTGCTACTTTTTTAAATGACCTAAAAGGAAATTTGCTTGTCCAAATGGACATAAACAAATCACAAAGCCTTGTGACCAGGAAATGAAAAATTTGCTCTGTAGGAGTCAAAAGTGTAGTAACAAACAGACAATGTCAATAACCAAACTAAACACAAAAAACAAAATGTAGAAACAATTTAATTGTCAAGTAACCCTCTCCATAAATAAACACACAAGACAGCAATGGTTGGTTTTGTTATCAGAATCCAAGTCTACGATGTCAAGGAAATTGCACCCTCATCTTTTATAACGATAATGGGTCCATCAACAGACATTATCATTATAAACATGAACATGAGCAAAACAATTATAACAGTCGAAAAATGGACCTCTTTGTGAGAAAAGTCTAGCTACAGAGTGGCACTCGGATGATATCACGTTAATCAATGGTTCTCAGTCTTTATTCCTCCAAAGTCACCCAGTGTACCCCGAGGATATGTGAGGACATCCTATACAGTCCATGATTTTGTTGCAGTCTTGCATGCCTGTTTTTGAACATAACATTTATTAACAAAAGCATATTTGCCACTAGTTGCTGTTACGCTTCTTATGTTTTTTAAAGTATAATACGCAATTAGTTGGCCATTTTAAAAACAATATAGGTATAAAATGATTAAACTTTGTTGCATATAAATAACAAAAAGTCATTTTTAAAATGCAGAATTAGTTGCTGAAGACATGTTTTTATCACTTAACTACAAAATCTACTTCTGGACTCGGATCAATGATAGCCACTTTTAACACAAGTAGAAATACAAATGTGTTTTCCCTCTTTACATACCACAATCAAGTCAGTGGAAAACACAAGAATGATGTAGGCTGGTGGAGGTAGTCAGGTAAGCTGCAGTAGGATAGCCAGCCATGTGTAAATTTCACCTACCATTTCCTTAATGAGACTGTGAAATCTTTGCCATCAAACTATAACAATTAAGTTATTTATGGCAGCGAGACATGACACCTTCTTTTCACTTTGTCTTGTTTGAGCATTGCAAGTGGCCTGCTCCTATTATAACTACAGGTGAAGTAGCTGTGATATGCTTTGTTCTGCACAGAAGATAAAAATGAATGACTACTAAGCCCCAAATTACTGTGCATATGTGAGGGGTCCTCTGAATATGATAGGGCACCGGATGTGTATTTTAATGCCAGGTGTAATGGTAAGCAGGTTAGTCTATAAGGGTACTGTCTCTAGATGAAACACAAAAGACCATGTAATGATACTTAAGAGTTTGCATGCCCAGTAACAACTATCTTTCTTCAAATGACTATCTTAGAACATCAATTGATGTCTTTTGATAGATATATGCACACTAAGTAATATAGGCAAGCTGTTGCTGCTGTAGTGGAAAACATTTATGTAAAATTTTGAGTCAATTAAGGTTTTCAGTTATATTGCTGTTTGTCTAACTACTCTAATATAATAACTCTCAAGATCACTCCTGACTTAGAATGAAGTATTATATATCTCTTTAGGTAACCTAATACAGGATGATCTAATGATCCATATATGGACCTATTTACTGTATATTAGATTAACGTTAACAGCTATATGCTAAGTATTCCTTTGTATACTTCAGTGATTACAATGCCAGAGTAACTCGTTGCATAGGGTTCTCTGAAGGCATCTTTGTTAAATAAATTTCTTATGCTTAAATTTTGCAGGAGTCTAAAGAACCTTTTATGTATGAACGCTGACATGGAACCGGGGATCAGAATTTCTCCCCTACACTACTCAGTAAGGAAATGGGCAGTATACAGATAATGACACAAAATTTGTACAGTTAATGATCTCCTTCAGAACCTGCTGTGGTTCTTCTCCCACTTACAGTTCAAACAGCATTTTCATTAACAGCACAGCCCTTGGCTATACACCCAAGATTTCAAATTCAGCACATTGACTTTCACTGTAGTCATCTAGGCAAGTCTAGACTAGCTGACCCAGAATTTGTTTATCATTATAAGAAAACTGCCCTGTGGTGGGCTGGCGTCCTGCCCGGGTTTTGTTTCATGCCTTGCACCCTTTGTTGGTTGTGATTGGCTCCAGCAGACACCCGTGACCCTGTAGTAAGGGTATAGCGGGTTGGATAATGGATGGATGGATGGATTATAAGAAGACAGCAGTAAATAAAATATTGAGATTTTCTATGTCATTCAACAGTATGCATCTATTCACATTTTTACCTTAGATTTTGATATGCAAATCTTTACTGCTGCATTTCACCTTCAGACACACTCACTGCTTTTTTGTGCAGTTGCTTACTGTCTTCATCTTATCCTTCATCCAAAGGTAATATGAATGTGCTGTCCAGACTCACATATACATCAGTCTTAAGTGTTCAAATTTATTGTTTGTCCTGTATTTCAGATGTTACTGATTTGTTATTAAAGCATTTTATGAAAACATTATACTGTACACATTTTTTCATTGTGTTAAATCACCAATCACAGCTATTCTGTTCAAAGATGTGGCCATTCAGCTGTCCATTTATTGTGAAGCTCATGTTTATGTCAATGGTGCTGGCAAGATACCTTGTATTTTTCTCAGAGTGTTTTACCATTTCATAGCTTGTCTATCTCAAAATTCAAAACACTAATATTTATCATTTTTAGATATGATATCAAATAAATTGCATTCTAATAACAGGATTATACCACAAATAAAATATATGAAAAATATACATGTACTACATAATCTATTACAACCAATTGACCAGCAAACCCACAAATAAACAACAACCTGCTTCAACGGAAAAACATCCCTTGTCCTATATTTGCTCTAAAAAACTCTGGTCACAAAATTATAGGATTATACAACAGGCTTATATAGGCTTGTGTACAATGAAATTCTGACATGCACGTGATAATCAACATACAACTCTTTTCCACTCTCCAGCAATTACTGACCACTCCTGTAATGAAGTGCTATGACATTTTTAAGAAGATCATGCACTGTGTGCAGTCAATCGTTTGTTCCACTTCCTTCGAGTCTTGCTTTGATTTGCTGGTACGCATTTACCTTTATTACTGTTTTTGACTTTGCTCCTGGCTAGCCTGTCTTTTTTTGGAATTTTCCTTTATCTGTGTTTTGACCTTGGCATGCCTTTTGAAGATAATTACTTCTCTAATACTTATCCATGTTCTTCATGGTCTTATGTCCTCCAGTGATTCCTCTCCTCTTCACCAAAAGAAGTTTGAATATTAAAAAAAAAAAAATCTGACAGCTTAGCTGCCTCTTTGCTTTATACAATCCTACAGCTTCATTCTGTTCTACGCTGCCAGGTTCTAGACATAGGTGGGTTTGGGTGGTAAAGAGGCAATTCAAGGGCTCTGCATGTCACTGAGACCTGCACTGTTATTTCAGGAACATAAACTGTTAGTCTGTTTGGGGCACTCTCTGTTTTGCCCCAGAAGTACATAGGTGCAATTTATTCTGACTAATAACTGAATGTTATCCTAAATATACAGTAAGCAGATCCAAATAGTAGACATGAATGGAGCAGAGATGTGATGTTGGGAAAACGGGCAAACCACCCAACCAAAAACAACTAACATGTCCTGTTCTCCAGGTTATAGTTGCTTTACTTTATGCTTATGTGGATTTTTCCTCAATGCAACCCTATTTGTAAGCAACAAGCAGAAAGTAAACATCAGCAAACCATAACAGGCTTCAAGTTCACTTGCTAATCCTGGTGCACATAACATTTCTTTATCTGTTTCATTGACTCCTTAAAGTGGTGCCATTTTATATAGCACAACCACATAGAATGCTGAAATTCAAATGCGCTATCTAAGACTGAAATCAATAAGATTAAACTTCCAGCTCTCTTGGGAAAGCAATTACCGAGTCTTTCCATAAATCCAGGGCAACAGGTGAAGCCAGAATATGATCATTTGACAGAAGCAAAATATCAAGAAAGGCTATAATGACTGTGAGAAACATAAAGAAGGCTTAGAGTTCAAATAGGGAATGTGTGAATCAAGTTATCTGTATAAACACTGAATAAATTCATTAAAAGAAAATGTTTTTTATGGGCTTCCTGTCAGTTTACTGCCAATGCAGCTTTTTTCAATAGCAAATTTTAAACAAGATGTCATTCCTTGCCCTTAGATACACCACTTGAAATGACCTGCCACATAATCTTTGGTCTTAGACATTGCATCCACTTAAATTACCTTAGAGGCACCGGAAGTCGTTTTGGCTTATTTATTGGTGTACTTCAATAAGATCCTGCCTAAAACTGCTGCTTAGCCATTTAATAATTATTTATATATCTTTTCCATCTTTCAATGTGTGATCTTCAATTCAATTTGGCAACTCTGATTTGGGAACAATTCTGTGTTCGACACTTATGGGAAATATGATATAGAGGAGCTCCCAATGGAAAATTTCACTTGAATGTCCTAGTTGGTGTTTCCTAGTGGGATAATTTAAAGATAATTATCAAACCTGATTTTTCCTATTTGTGCCATTACTCTGATACTGTATCTCCTGTAGCATGCAAATGTGTGTTTTTGATGTTTAACTTTGATTTTTGATCAGGCATATTCTAAAGAAAAAGTCTGGTGCATCAAGAGAAGGGCTATATACAGGGAGAAACAGAAAAGCTGACCCATTGGCCAATGCAACAATAATGATTACACCTACCAGAGCTGACTCAATCACAGACACCACGCAAAAACACAATAAAAGAAACATATTATTGTTAATACATCTTTCAAAAGTTTCTTTAAGAGAATATTGTTGAAACTTTATTTAAAAATCTGACCTTTTTCTATATCAAAATTTTCCATGCTGATTAACACAAGTGAAACCTAATAAATCTGTTCATTAACATAATTGTTAAACAATGACTATATACTTTATAACTAATCAAGTTTAGGTGTTGGCCAGGACACAATGGATCTACAAACAAGTGACCTTATGACATTCTATATCAACTTTACCCAAGATGTAGTTTGGGCTCATTCCATCAGCATTTCTATAGCTGTGTATTAAAACTTCACACAGTGAGATATTGCCTCATTCTGAAATGTGCAGAAGTGATTATTTGTCTCCTTCTAGTTATGTACCAAAGATGAACATCAAAGATTAGATTTTATATTCCATGCCATAATTAAGAATCTACTAAGCGTGACGCGAATGAGCACAAATTCTCATAGCACACAAAGGTTTATCAGTGGCACACTACATTTTTTATTCTATCTGTGTGCACACCTCCTCAATAATAATGCAAAAATGATCAGCTTCTTTCACACAATGAATTATGAAAAAGAGCCCTTCACAGCTAGTGCAATAAGTCTGATGTAATATAATGTTCTTTTCTCTCGCAGAATCCAGGTATTTCATTGAAACAGCAAGGCACAATGTAGTCAGAACTTATGAATTATTAATAACCTGTATTTCAGGATTTAAAGTTTCTAAATGTTTAACCAGGGCACAGCATCATGTAATGAAGAGCTTTCAAAAAAAGACTGTAAGAAATGCTTGCAATCCCCTCGTCACAAATTTGCTGTGGTTGCTATAAAAATCAATGCAAGCTGTTCCTAAATGAATTCAACATATTAACATTCAAATAAGCAGGAAATGGACTATTTGAGCTGACACTTCTCTTGATTTCAGAAATATAATGTATACAAAAGACATTAAAATATACTAAACTCAGTAATCAGACACCGTATTTCTGTAGGGCCACTTTATTTTAATTGGTTCTATTCAATATTCTAATAGTGATTTAACTGGTTTAATTGCAATGTTTATTCATACGTTTTTCTGGACTAACTTGTTCTGTCAGACAGTGGTGGGAGCCATTGCCTATCTAGGCCTCATTAGGTAAAAGACCACCTTTGGATAAGGTGCACTCACAACAGTACACACTGTGGCAAGTGGCTGAGGGTGGTACCCAGCTGGGACGCCCAGAAGGACCGGAGGTGGGCTTACGCCTCCTCCAGACCACAAGGGGGGCTGCCCTGGTTGCTTTGGGGACCACGGGAATAGAGCTTAGAAGCTTAACCCTATAGGGGCCTGTGGTCCAGGGGGCGCACGGATGCCTGAGGAGCCATGGACCTCAGAACTTCCGCCACACCCGGAAGTGCTGGGAGGAAGAAGACCAGGGACACCCAGAGTGCTTCCGGGTGCACAGCTGGCACTTCCACTACACGTGGGAGGGCTGGCGGAAGGTTATTGGGAGGCATCTGGAGCTCGTCTGGGTGAGGATAAAAGGGGCGGCCTCCCTCCTTTTGATGGGTGGAGTCGGGGGAGTAGAAGGACAGAGTTCAGAATAGAGGAGTGGAGACAGACCCGAGGAAAGGCATTGAGGAAGAAGGCCTGGACTTTGGGGAACTATTGGGTTGTGTGCTGTGTTTCACTGTAAATAGTACTTGTAAATAAACGTGGGGTGGTGCTTTGAGTGATATCTACCTGTCTGTGTCCAGGCTGGTTTCCACAATGGCATCCCAGATGGGACTCTCCACCTGTTTCAAGGCAGGGACCCATCAATTTAAATAATTTTCTTGACAGTCCAGCAGAGCAGGTGAGCCCAAACACGCACCGTGGTAGCAGTGCGCTCACCCCACGGACCGCCACCGGTTCGCAAAAGGGCCATTCCCACCTGGTGCAGGGGGACAACAACAGGCGTTGCCGGAGTGCAGCAGGCTCCTATGAGCACGGAGTTGCTGAGGACGCCCGGGACAGCATTGTGTCTACTCAGGCCATGCCGAGGAAGTCGTCTCGGACAGACGGGACCCGAAAGGTAAGTTCCCTGCTCACCGTCAGTGGCAGATGCGTGCCAATCCATGGGATTTTAACAACTCAGTGGCAGCAGGACGAGCTGAGGAGGAGGAGTTGCTGCAGCTAAAACAGCTGCGGCAACTGCAGAGCTGCCCAGAAACTCGTCACTGCACAAGGAGCATAGGAAACAAGATGGCCACGGACTGGAAGTCTCTCCCCGAGACAGGCAAGGGATTGGACGGTGTGTGTTGCGTGCCTGACGATGATTGGATGGAAGCGGGACTAACGAATGTCCATCCCGAGCCAGGAAAGGACCCAATTGGGCGGTGGAGATGGAAGGCAGCTGGTGTGTGTGACTGATCGACAGGTAAGTCTACCATCGGCTGACTGTCTGCTCTTGCCGATGGCTCTGCGCATGCTGGGGGAGAGCCTTCAACCTGCAGAGTTGCTATTGCAGTTAATACGTGCCATCCAGGAGGAATTGAAGAAGCTGGAGAGGAAGACGATCGCATCTATGACGATGCTGCGACAGTGGACGGATCACCACGACGTTGGATCCTCCGGCCAAAACGGCATGGCAGGGTGGAACCGACCCCGTAAAGGATAAGGGAGACCCCACCGAAAAGAACTGTGACAGGAGTGATCGGATTCAAGTGGGGGCTCCCATAGTGGCCGCGGCGGTGGGAGCCGGTCGTGTGGTGAGGGGAAAGAGAGAGCAAAAGGACAGGCAGGATGCCGGCAGATGAGTGCCGCGGGTCCTAGCGCCCTATGCCCCAAGCCAGCGGCAGTCTTGTGTCACACCACAGGAACGCAGACAGGACAGGGTCTATACCTTTCCCATAGGGAGACCCAAACCGTCACGGCGTCCCAGAGAAAGAGGAGGAACCGAAGGAAGATAGCTAGTTCCTCCAATAGGGGGGCACGGAGGTCTCGGAAGGGGGACTGAAGTGGCAAATGCTGGGGTGCCAGTCAGAGGGGGGAGCGTTGCCTGTCTATGAGACAAAGGGACGCTAAGTGGCGGCATCAGGGCAACGTCTCGCCCCTTGTTCCAACTTGTGTTTTGCAGGACTGGGCCCTGGAGTGGTGTGTGCCGGCTTCCCGCCGTGGGAGACCTGCTTTGCTGGCGATGGGGCACTGTGGCGAGTGGCTGGGGGTGGTACGCCTCCTCCAGACCACTTGTAAATAAATGTGTGGTGGAGCTTTGAGCGATGTCTACCTGTCTGTGTCCAAGCTGGTTTCCTCAACACATACACCCATATCCACCAGAGTCACCGATAAAGTTAACTTGTATTTGTTTGCTTTGTGTGAGGAAACCCAAATATCAAAGTAAAATCAGCTTTACACAGAGAGTAGAAGGTCAGGATTTGAACTAGACTGACACAGCCAATTATGCTACATTCACATTATAAGCCTCATTGCTCAATTCCAATTTTCTGCTCAGATCAGATTCACCTATCTTTATGGTTCATATTCAAAAGTACAAATGACCTGTATCTAACTAACATAAACACATCTGTCCTCCAAAATGTGCATGCATGTGCACATACGTTTGGGAATGAGTCATCTACATGATAAACAACAAAACATTTTGCATTTGCGAGACGACTCATGGTATTAAAACTGACAAGATAAACGCCCTTGTAGCTAGTCTATGCATCACATTGTGTTCTGGAGAACTGCAAAGCATTTGTCAGCTGTACATGATTGGTTCAAGAAGGCAAAAAATAAGACAGGAGGTCAGCTATTGCAGTTTTCACAGCTATTGCTGGCACTGCTGCACCAAGAGATGTGTGGGTAAGAGAAAGGAACCAGCAATGGTGGGGCCGTGACTGTTGTCATAGCTGTAGCTCTCCTTGATTGTTGTTTGGCCATGCTGCTGGTGATGGCTGATGATGACAGCTCTCAGCCCAAAACCTTGCATGGCCACAATTTGGATACGTAAAAAAGAATTTTAAAAATGGAATTTATTTATGCTGCTGTTTGAATATGATCTGTACCTTTAATTATGAGTTTGTCAGTTAACCGTTTTGTACTTCAGAGCACCTGAAGAAAGCCTCATAGCAATGGGAAGAATATTATACTTCCCAAAAAGCCATGCAGCTGAAAGGTAGAAGTGCTAAATACTGCACTATTGTGGTACCTCTTCAAGCTTTTAAGTTATTGCAGATTACCAGCTATGAGCAGTTAATGGATGTGGCGAGACAGGACATGAAGGTGATGTGTGTGACAGAGCAAGATGCAGAAGACAGGAATATATGGAAGAAGATGATCCACTGTGGAAACCCCTATTGGAAGCAGTCAAAAGAGGAAGAAGACCTGCTATGAGCAGTTACGATCACAAGATGTTGCTAAATTTCAGTGTGAGGCCAACTATTGGAGAAATAGAAAATAAAAACACGTTTGAAATGAAGGACTCCTAGTAAATAGGAACTGCGTAAAATTAATGATATCTGGTATATAAATTCAACATTTCTAACACCAGTTACTTTATGATGCACTTGCTTTTTCTGATTTTGGGTTATTTTCTCTCTTAGTATTTTTTGTGGTTTCTTTGTGTTGAACTTCGTTTCAATTTTCACACCCTGCAATGGCTCCCAAACGTGCTCCTTCTTCCAATGCTGGTGCTGAGCCTAAACGCCAACAAAGAGTGATGACGATCGCTGAGAAGGTGAAACTTCTGGATATGTTGAAGGAAGGGAGAACGTTCGCGGCTGTGGCTGCAGACTGGCTAAGGATCTGCAAGAGCAGTCACAGGAATGGGACGACGATATGGTTCGATCGGTCCAATTTTGCTACAAGGTCGACGACCTCATGACCGCCTACAAGCTGCTCTTCGACCGGAAAAAGAAGCAGCGGCAGCAGCTGCCGATCACAATGTTTTTGCAGCCTCGCAAAAAAGAGCCAGTTTCTACTACTACTACGGATACACCTTCGGAAACTGTGGAAGAGGTGCCCCAGGAAATGGTACCACCGTCTGAAGAGACATAAAATACAGTCATCGGCTGCGCAGTAAAAGTCATCATCACCTTCATCGTCATCATTTTTACTGCACAGCATATTCATCACCATCATCACGTCATATATAGGTACGTGTACTTCGCTATACAGTAACTGTAAACTTATCTACCAATTTCATATTGCTTAACAGTTGTCCCTGTTATTAATAGAGTAAAGGGTGGGTTGTAAACAGTACAGGGAGGGTTTAAAAACGTCCAAATACACGTTAAATAATTAAATAAAAATGGTGTCCCTACTTCGCAGAAATTCAGTTATTGCGGCCGGCCTTGGAACCTATCTCCCGCGATAAACGAGGGATTACTGTACTGAAATAAATCAACTTTGTCATGATATTCTAATTTTATGACCAGCACCTGTATAGTCATGCCTAACAGCTCTAGGGTTCAATTTGTTTGAGGAATTTACATGTTCTTTCTGTGTTCAAGTATACATTTATCAGATGCTCCACTTATTTTTCCCATTCCAAAGAAGTGCATGGCAGATTACATGTAATGTGTAAATGTGTGCGAGTTGCACAACCCATCATGCCAGAATACCACTTTTTGCTAGTTCTGCTCTTTTCTGATAATTTAACATGTGCTGTCTTGCTCAGGGAGTGTAAAGGGCAGTAAGTAAGTGGAAAAAAATCAGGTTGCTTGAGGCAACACTTTCCACACTTTATAATGCAATAAAAATAAGTAATCTAAAAATCTGATCACATACTATTCACTTCTTACATCACATAATATTTATCTAAAGAAAAAGGATTTGAATCAATCATTCTACAGCCAAACGGAGCAGAAATCTTCATTTTATCATCTTGAGCAAAGAAGAGCCATACCCATAAAATATAAAATTATTTTTCATTCCAAAAATATTAGATGTTATTAAAATATACTGTATCCCTTGCATTAACACTAATCATTCAAAATCATCCAGAATGTTTTTTTCATTTATATTTCTGTTCCTAAAAACACTCATGCATTAATTTGATTATAAATTTTATTTGTTTATATATTTACCTGCTTGAGTATGACTACAGAGTCATTTCTGTACTAGGGATGAGATAAGAACCAATTCTGTCACAGGACAAACTCATATACACACCCATATTCTCACTCAAAAAAAACAAAAACAGGCTAATTTAGAGTTAC
This sequence comes from Polypterus senegalus, assembly GCF_016835505.1. NCBI lineage: Eukaryota > Metazoa > Chordata > Cladistia > Polypteriformes > Polypteridae > Polypterus > Polypterus senegalus. The sequence goes on from NC_053154.1 coordinate 242,422,587, forward strand.
AAGTCTCACAAGGATTACGTCCTGACTCTCTATTGGGTCATCCATCACATCATTCTTCATCTGTAGCATGTCAGTTCTGAAGCTTAAAGTGTTCATTTAACACAAGGTAAGTAAAACTTGCTGAGCTGAAGAAGTCTCTCAGAGCTTGTGTCTCAGCAAAAATACTGCTTAGATATGTGCTTGGCAGAAAAGTGTGATTTGGCTTGAAGGGATCTTCAAAGCCCCATGCAACACTGTGCAATCTTTACCTCTCTGGAAAAATAGGCCATTTGTGTCACTAAAAACATTTCATTTTTCATTCTATAAAAAGCTTATTATGATTAATACAATCATTAGCCATTTTTTCTACGGAAAAAAAGCTGAAGCTAGCACAAAATTCAAAATCCTTCTAATAAAAAGTGAAGGATATGCAATTTTAAATGCAATTAGCATCTGGATTAGACATATTTAGTAAACTGACTCGCTGCAAGTGACCTTAAACAGACATTAAAAAAGCATTTGTCATCCTCTTAATCCAGCATACATTTGTAACTGTAAAGCGGTGTGGCAAAGGTTCTTGAATTATTTATCTTCAAAAAAAAAAAAAAAAACACAATTTACCTTTATGCTTGATATGCAGTATAATAATTCTGCTGTATAATTATCCTAGACACAGAAATGTCAGCTTTCTTTTTGTACAGTAGTTAGAAGATTTTGTTTCATTTTCAACAGCCTCTGGAAATCTGTTATTGTGCTTTATGATACAAAATTAGTCACAATAGCATAATTTCCGAGACCCTTCTTTTTTTATTTACTCCATCACTTTCAAAGTCTCCCATGACCTCCACTGCCACTCAGCTACATTTAGTTTCTTTCTAAAGAATAAAGCATTAGCTTTCATTTCCATTCTACAAAAGCCTCATATGTGTGGAAGTCCTCCAATGTCTAATTAAATTTCAATTCTCCATCTTGTGCTCTAAAATGATGTATACAATTATGCAAAAATACAGTTTCACTTTATCCTAGGCACTTAATGAAAATAAAGACTTAATATTGCACATTTGCAATTGAATTTAATGTAAGCCATGATGTGTACTTTTCAGACTGAAAAGAAATATATCTGCCATTCTGAGAAAATAACATGTATGAGATAATAATGTTTTTGCCCATAAAGTGTTTAGGTAGAAGATTGTAGCAAAATCGCTTCAAACCGCTTCCAGCCTGAATGCAGCCGAGGTGGCATGTGTATCCCACCGATGCCAGTTGATGTATATTCAATACGTACCAAGGATCGTATTGGAAGCACTGGTCACACCATCTACCAGTCATAGTGGAAACTACATCCGCATGATGGAAGTGAAGTGTTGGCATGGCCATTCACGTGGATTTTGACTGCTAATTTTGAGAAATTGTCCAAATTTGAGGTAAGTTGTGCTAAGATAAAAATACATACCAGTTTATTGTTTGCTTGTATGCTACATTCAAATTAACAATCTCCACTTAATTTAGCATCTACTTGAGAGCAAAAACAAAAATAATTAATCTATACTAATAAAAGGCAAAGCCCTCACTCACTCACTGACTCACTCATCACTAATTCTCCAACTTCCCGTGTAGGTAGAAGGCTGAAATTTGGCAGGCTCATTCCTTACAGCTTACTTACAAAAGTTGGGTAGGTTTCATTTCAAAATTCTACATGTAATGGTCATAACTGGAACATATTTTTGTCCATATACTGTAATAGAATGCAGCTCAATAGCCGTGGGAGGCGGAGTTGCGTATTAAAATATTTAACCAATCACATTTCAGCCGTTATTTGTTGCCAGGCAGAGAGGATAGACTGCAGCTCGATAGCCGTGGGAGTCAAAGTTTCGTATTACAGCATTTAACCAATCACATTTCAGTAATCATTTGCTGCCAGGCAGAGAGGCTTTCACAATCTGTTGTGGAGGCACTCTAACACAGAATAAATGTTGATTAACCTGTTGCTTCAACCAATCAGATTTTGAGTTGGTGTCAGTAGGGCCCTCTAGCAGGCGTACGGCAACGTCACCGTATTCAGACCCATTGATTGGATAGAAGCCGATGTGAGGAACTCTCCGAGGCCACTGAACGCACCACAAACGCTCCGAGCGAAAGATCGTCGCGTGCACTACGGCCAACTCCATGGCAGGATTCTGGGCAATATTATTTGCCAGACACAGACCACATTTCAAGTCCACGAAAACCTGATGTTTGTCACGCTCCTCGAGCCCCAGAACTTTCGGGAATACAAGAAAAATTTCACGCATGCAGCCTTCTCCACTGTAACACAAGAGCCACGGAGTGCTTTTTGATCTGTCTCGGCTAAAAACAGAACTGACTGTAATGTACACCATGGATGATTTTGCAGGAAAATCTCCAACTGATCTCCTTGACTTCCTTAATCAGAAAAATCTGAATGAGAGCATGGGGCAGCTGTTCACATTGGTATATTTGGCGGTGAGCATTCCTGTGTACACTGCTTGTGTCGAGCGGACATTTTCAGCCCTAAAGCGTATTGAAATTTATGCCAGAAATACCATAGGGCGGGTTTACCTTTCAGCTTTAGCTTCGATGGCGAAAGAAAGTGAGGTTTGATGGATAATCCGTACGACAGAGTAATTGAATTGTTTTTGAGGAAAGAGAGGACGATGGATTTTATTTACAAATAATCCGAATTTTTGGTGAGTAAAATGGTGCGATTTTCCTAAATAATATTGCAAGTTTATGAGTTATTATTGATGTTTTTTGTGTGTGTCGCGGTTGTGGCTGCAGTAGAAAGGAACTTGTTCATCCCTGGTTTGTCAATTCAATAAAGGCATTTATTGTGGCTACAGGAGTTATCTTTTATATTTATATATATATATATATATATATATATATACTAATAAAAGGCAAAGCCCTCACTCACTCACTCACTCACTCACTGACTCATCACTAATTCTCCAACTTCCCGTGTGGGTGGAAGGCTGAAATTTGGCAGGTTCATTCCTTACAGCTTCCTTACAAAAGTTGGGCAGGTTTTATATCGAAATTCTACGCGTAATGGTCATAACTGGAAGCAGTTTTTCTCCATTTACTGTAATGGAGATGAGCTTCAACGCCGTGGAGGGCGGAGTTTCGTGTGACATCATCACGCCTCTCACGTAATCACGCAGTACATAGAAAACCAGGAAGACCTCAAAAAGCGCTTAAGAAAACATGCATTATATAATTGAGAAGGCAGCAAAACAATAAGAAGCGAGCGAGTGACATATACAACCATATTCATGAGTTCTGCTACTTGAAACAAAGCACGATGTAAACCTACACTTTAAATTAAGTTCATAGACAGGCTGCCGCTGGCGTTTGTAATTTAGTGCCTGCCCATATAAGGCCATCCGTCAGCGGCAATCCAATAGCAAACTGCCACTAAATATTCACGGGTGAAGGACTGTGCTTATGGAGAGGAAGATGAGATGGTCAGGGTGGTGTTTGACACAAACTCAGCGAAACTGCGAGAGAAAGTTTTAAGTGCCAGGACTAAGGTAACATTAAATACAGCCATGGACATAGCACGAGATGGCACCAGCACAGCTGGGAACCTTCGATGCATGTACACCGAGCGGCTTACGTGAACTGACGCAGTGCACAGATAAAAAGCAACAGTTCCAAAGACCGCTGAACAAAACCGAATTACACAATTGAAAAGGCAGCAAAAAATATGAAGCGTCTGATACATATAAGCATATTCATAAATCCAACTACTGCGGAAACAAAGCACACGTTGGAAAAAGTCAATGTCCCGCTAAGGAAGACAGTGTAAAAAAAACCCGTGCATGCAGTGTGTCAGGTCTCAGATAAAGAAGAAGACGAGCTGTTTATTGATGCAGTAAGAAACGAATCGATGAATGAAACCTGTCATCTTTACAACGATTGACAAACACGGAATGTAACTTGAACACAACACATCCTACAAATACGAACCTGATTGAAAGAAATAATGATAATCAAATCCTTGATGACAGCAACACTCAGTAACACTCACAAAACAAATACTGTATATTGACAGTCATGTTACGTTATTTTTAAAATGTTCCCTTTTCTTTTTCTAGCTTTTTAACACACTACTTCTCGCTGCATACGCTGGTATATATATATGTATATATATATATCCCGATCTACATACTCGAATAATGGATACTTTATTCGCCATCAATGATTGTTTTGGTAAAGCCATACTCAGTGTATTCATTAGATGAATGGTAAAAAAGTAAGAGCGAGGGAGGATGACTTATTGAGGCATGCAGGCTGTAGTGCGCGTCAACTCTATCTGAATTGCGATCACATTTGAAAAATATATCTTTTCAAGTTCTATTTAGTCCATATGTGTCAAACTCAAGGGCAGCGGGCCACATCCGCCCGGCGTAATTATATCCGCCGCAAGATCATTTTATATACTGTATTATTGTTATTAATGGCCGGGTATATGAAGCGCTGGTAACACAATAAACTACAGATCCCATAATGCAGCGCTTCAGCTGCCTTGCCGAACACTTACGCGTTAATCAAGTCTACTTATGATGCTGCAAGTTATTGCGAAGCTAGCTCACACGATGCTGAAGAGAAAAGTTGATTCTGAAAATAGAGCCTTTAAAACCGATGGGAGGCTGAGTATATGTTTACTGAACCCGTGTGTCTCATTTGTGGAGCTAATGTGGCTGTAATTACAGAATTTAATCTAAGACGGCACTATGAGACAAAACATCAGGGTAACCTGAATGCAATGCAGAAGATACAGAAAGCAGCATAATTAAATAAGAATCTGACACTTCAGCGGACGTTTTAACCCGTGCACAATCACAAAGTGATTTCAAGTGAAGCTGCTTTTATGGGAGACACAAATGCACCAGTTCACCTTGCCCCACTTTCCCTGTTGCCAAGTAATGTTAAACCAAGTCGTCACTACGGTGTTCCCAAATCGCACTTTGCTGATAAACTGAGCGCACTGCGCACTGAGTTTGCACGGCGCTTTGGTGACTTTGAAGAACAAAAAGTCCGTCTACATGCGGCTCGAACCTTGTGCATGTTTGGTAGCACATATCTGTGTGAGAAGCTCTTCTCAGTGATAAAGACTAACAAAACAGCACACAGGAGTCGCCTCACTGATGAGCACCTGCAATCCATCCTGAGAATCTCCACAACACAGAACCTCACAGCAAACAGAAACGAACCTGTGGCCAAAAAGATGCCAGGCGTCCAGCTCTAAAATGACATATGAGCAAAGACAACTGAATGATTTGATTTGTTATTGCTGAAAGGAACACATTTTATTTATATTTCCAGGTTTTGTTATGCAGCATGTTCATATTTGAATTTGTATAATTTTGACAGGATATATTTTTATGGAGAGCAAAATCTTTTGGGATATTTAAAATCTAAGTTTATTTTTTATATAAAATTACATAAGAGTAAAGAAATTTGAATGTTTGTTCTTTTAACGTTTATTTCTAACTTGTATAATTTAGACAGGATATATTTTTATGGAGAGCAAAATATTATAAGTTGTTTAAGGTTTGAGTTGATTTATTCACGAATAATATTCCTGTCTGTTTTTACCATTCCTACCAAAGATATTTCTGTCGACTAAATAAAAATTCCTTCTATTTAAAATTTAAATAGAACTTGAACAAATACGATAGTTCATAATATCCACGCAGACTTGCACGTAAGAGCGGGAGTCATCCGTTTTAACAAGCAGCGTATTGCACTGATACTGAAATAGCTGTGTGTGTATATATGTAGATATGTATGTATATGTATATATATGTTTATATATGTGTGTGTGTATGTATGTATATATATATGTATTTGTGTGTACATATGTGTGTGTATATATGTAGATATATATATTGTCACACACGTGCGAGTTGGAGGCAGTCAAAGAGCCCAAAGGTGAGTGAAATCTCGCGAGACAAGAATTTATCACGTGGTACTTACCTGAATCTCTTTCTACCTACAGAAAACTGGAAGAAAAATAAACCCATCCATTTTCAGTTCCAAAATGGCCGCGATGACATCACTTCCGGTTCCCATCCAATGACATCACTTCCGGTTCCACACTCAACTACTCCTGTCTGCTCACGATGACGTTGGTTCCGTGGTCCCGCCTCAATCGTCACTTCCTGCCAACCATTTCCTCTCCCATCATCCCATCTGTTATTTAAACGCCATTTTGTTACCATGTATTCATTCATTCTGTACTGAAAAGTCATTCTGAATCAACCATTTTTCACTTTGTCTGGACGACAATATATGGGGACGATCCCCAAATCTTTTTCTATTTTTGAAAGACTCTTTATTTATTACATTGGCGTAGTCGGCAGGATACTTGTTCAACATGACAGAAGAACAGGACCTCAACGCTGTACTAAGTACAATTGTGGGAGATCTACAAACTCTGAAAATTCAGATGGGGGAAACCAGGACCCAATTGGCGGAAGCCGAGGCTCGTTCCCGTGCTGGTGTACGGACGGAGGTAGCTCGGTCACAGCCAATTCAGTTAACCCCCTTGACTGAATCTGATGACATTGAGTCTTATTTTTTGATTTTTGAGCGTACCGCTAAGCGGAGCAGCGTGGCCGAGTTCGGAGTGGGCGTACTTACTGGCTCCCTATTTGAAGGGAACAGCGCAGAGGGCTTACTACGACTTAACTGAGGAGCAGGCGGCCAATTATGATGCGCTAAAATTGGAGGTGTTCAAGCGCTACGGCGTTTCACCAGAACAACAGGCGAGAGTGGAGGGAGTGGCAATTCGATCCAGAAAGGCCGTTAAGATCGCAGGGCTTTGAAGCCTGGGGCAAGGTGTGTCGCTGGCTACGGCCCGACATCAACTCCTCCCACAAAATGGCTGAGCTCCTTGCCTGCGAGACATTTGTACATGCCCTCCTGACCACATCGCCCAACAAGTAAGAAAGCACAGTTACGAAGATATGGACACCTTAATCCAAATAGCGGAACGCGTCATTGGGCAGCCTGTAAATCAGGGCGGTCGGAAAGGTCCTCTCGCGAACCCAACAGATACGTGGGGCAGCTCCTGAGCCCCTCGACAAACTCCCGAACCTGCCGTTCGTAGAAGGGACAGACTAGCGGTCCCCTCGCTGTTTCAAGTGTGGGGAGATCGGACATCTGTCCCGAACTGTGCCTACGAGCCTATGGATTGCTCGGTAGTAAGGGGAGAAAGGTACTGTGCCACAGTGATTAATCCTCTGTCTCTTCCATATACAGGTGCAGTTATTATAAATGGCAGAAAGGTAAGGGCAATGTTTGATTCCGGGAGTAACATTTCCATTGTTGCTACCCGATCGTATTACGCAACAGTGGACTCAAGGGAAAACCAGTCTAAAATGTATACATGGGGATATTAAATATTATAAACAGCCAGGTGTGTAATATCAGTAGCTCATAAATTAACCAGTATGGCTATGGCTGTATTACCCGATCCCCCTTTTCCAGTCATATTAGGAAGAGATTGGAATAAAATTAACAGCGTAATAACGTAACTGCATCTAATAAAATTTGGGCTTAGTGATGGAGAATAATGCTCCGACTGCCTCCACGCCGTGTCCCTCAGTAGCACGGATCCATACGGGTACCCAGTGCGAAAGTTTTGATGTCCCATCGTCCTCTGCGGGAGCTGATACAGTCGGCGCAGAAGGCGTAGAGACAGTAGCCCCTCCCATTGAACTCGAAGAGATCCTATACAAAACTTAACGTCCCAGTTCCTATTAACTCCATCGTCATTTAAAAGAGAACAATGGAATGACGATTCATTAAAAAATGCTAGAAATGCAGTAGTATCTACTGACGGTTATACAAACCTAGATCCCATGCCACCGATGCGTTCTTTGTAATTAAAAATGATTTATTATATAGAGTGGCAGAACACGAGGGTGAAGTGCGGGCTTTGTTGTTAATTCCACGTACTTTTCGGCGAAAGGTATGTGAATTAGCACATGCCCACCTTCTAGGAGCCCATTTAGGCTCCGAAAAAACTTTGGAGAGGATAAAACTCAGATTTTATTGGCCGGGAGTTAATGAGGAGGTCAGGCGATTTTGCACTTCATGCCCGGAGTGTCAACTTCGCCAGATACCCAGAAGGTCTAAAGCTCCTCTTATTCCCCTTCCCCTGATTGACATCCCGTTTGAACGAGTTGGTATTGATCTCGTTGGTCCATTAGAACCCTCGTTAAAAGGTTTTAAATATATTCTAGTTCTAGTAGATTATGCCACTCGCTTTCCAGAAGCTGTTCCGTTGCGCTCAGCTAATTCAAAAAATATCGCACGGGAATTAGTAGGGATATTCGCGCGTGTTGGGATCCCCAAGGAGGTCTTAACAGATCAAGGGACTCCTTTCACTTCAGAAACGTTCAGGGAAGTGGCCAAATTACTCAGGATAAAACATCTGAAAACATCGGTTTATCATCCCCAAACTGATGGATTGGTTGAACGTTTTAATCAGACGTTAAAACAGATGTTACGCAAGGTAGTTAACGAGGACGGAAGAAACTGGGATCAGTTGCTTCCTCTCGTTTTGTTTGCCTATCGGGAAGTCCCTCAAACCTCAACAGGATTTTCTCCTTTTGAATTATTGTACGGAAGGCAACCCAGGGGGCTTTTGGACATGTTAAAAGAAGGATGGGAGGAGGAGGTACTCCCTACTTCAAATATTCTTGAATATATCGCAATTACGCGATAGACTAGAGAAGATCAGACCTATCCTAAAAGAGAATTTAGAAAAAGCGCAAGCAGCACAGTCACGTTATTATAATAGAAACACCACCATTTGGGAATTTGTCCCGGGTGATCGTGTTATGGTATTAGTCCCAACCTCTCATTATAAATTATTAGCTCATTGGCAAGGACCGTATGAAATTAAAGAAAGAAAGGTCTGCCGACTATTTAGTTAAACAACCTAATCGTCGACCGACCGAAAGAGTATACCATATTAATTTGCTGAAACCGTGGAAGGAAAGGGAACCCGATCCCTCCTCCGGACAGCCTAGTTCACTTTTTATGTCCTGTGCCAAACTTAATTTTGGTTCCAATTTGACTCCAGAACAGCGACAAGATCTCGAAAAGGCTATCTTGTCTGTACCCGAGGTGGTGGATGAATTACCTGGGCGTACTGCGTTGATTGCGCGATATTATTACGGACCCTGGAGTGATTGTCAGGGAGAGACCTTACAGACTCGGAGGCAAAGCGGAAGTGGAATTGGAAATTAGGCGAATGCTGGATTTAGGGGTTATCGAAGAAAGCTATAGCCCTTGGTCTAGTCCAATTGTTCTAGTTTCTAAGCCCGATGGGTCTTGGAGGTTCTGTAATGACTTTCGGCGACTCAATCGGTCTCCAAATTTGATGCATTATCCGATGCGCAAGTGGATGATCTGCTCGATCGGCTAGGAAGCGCTCAATTCTAACTACCCTTGACATGACAAAGGGTATTGGCAAATTCCTTTAACGGATTCTGCAAAGAAAAACGCATTTAGCACTCCCAGTGGACATTGGCAATACCGGGTCCTTCCTTTTGGTTTGCACGGGGCGCCAGCTACTTTTCAACGTCTGGTAGACACACTGCTACGGTCCCACAATTCCTATTGTGCCGCCTACCTAGATGACGTTGTCATCTATTCCAGCACGTGGAAGGATCATGTATGGCAGGTGAAAACGGTACTTTCCACACTGGCAGCTGCAGGACTTCGTATTAACCCAAAGAAATGTTTCTTTGGATTAAGAGAAGCCAAATATTTGGGCTACCTAGTGGGGGTGTCGTGAAACCACAATGTCTTAAAATTGATGCCATCATAAATTGGCCCGTCCGATAAATAAGCGGCAAGTACAGGCATTTTGGGATTAGCTGGTTACTATCGTAAACTTTGTGCCACATTTCTCAGAAATTGCTGCCCTTATCTAATTTGACAAAGCGGGCACCTATAAAAGTGGTATGGGATGATACAGTAGATAAAGCATTTTGTGACTTGAAATTGGCCCTTACATCAGCACCTTTATTAAAATCCCTGATTTTTCTCTTCCTTTTATTCTCCAGACCGATGCATCGCCACAGGATTGGGTGCCGTGTTGAGCCAATGTGTCGAGGGTGCTGAACACCCGTTATGTATCTGAGCGGAAACTGCTGGACCGTGAGATGAAGTATGCTGCGGTGGAGCGAGAGGCCCTGGCGATTAAGTGGGCTATTACATCGTTGAGGTACTACCTATTGGGGCGGGAATTCACTCTGGTGACAGACCATGCCGCTTTACAGTGGATGTCCCTTCATCGGGAGTCGAATCCTCGTGTCACTAGGTGGTTTTGGATCTCCAACCATATCGTTTTAGCGTTACTTATCGTAAGGGTTCCTTGCAGGCCAACGCAGATGCTCTCTCCCGGATTCACGACCTCTCGGTGCAGGTCGCCCGACCGGATGGGTCTGGGCTGAGGGGGGGGTCATGTCACACACGTGCGAGTTGGAGGCAGTCAAAGAGCCCAAAGGTGAGTGAAATCTCGCGAGACAAGAATTTATCACGTGGTACTTACCTGAATCTCTTTCTACCTACAGAAAACTGGAAGAAAATAAACCCATCCATTTTCAGTTCCAAAATGGCCGCAATGACATCACTTCCGGTTCCCATCCAATGACATCACTTCCGGTTCCACACTCAACTACTCCTGTCTGCTCACGATGGCGTTGGTTCCGTGGTCCCGCCTCCAATCGTCACTTCCTGCCAACCATTTCCTCTCCCATCATCCCATCTGTTATTTAAACGCCATTTTGTTACCATGTATTCATTCATTCTGTACTGAAAAGTCATTCTGAATCAACCATTTTTCACTTTGTCTGGACGACAATATATGGGGACGATCCCCAAATCTTTTTCTATTTTGAAAGACTCTTTATTTATTACAATATGTATGTATATATGTGTATATGTATAGATATGTATATATGTATATGTTTATGTGTGTGTGTGTGTAAATATATATATATATTAAAAAATTGAGCTCGTCTTCCAAAACACTCATAAACCAAGTTAATCGCAAACCGAGGTTCCACTTGTATATATTATTTACTAGCAAAATACCCGCGCTTCGCAGCGGAGAAGTAGTGTGTTAAAGAAGCAATGAAAAAGAAAAGGAAACATTTTGAAAATAACGTAACATGATTGTCAATGTAATTGTTTTGTCACTGTTGTGAGTGATGAGTGTTGCTGTCATATATATATATATATATATATATATATATTTACACACACACACACATAAACATATATATATACATATCTATACATATACACATATATACACATACACATATATACATACATATATATATATATCTACATATATACACATACATATACATACACACATACATACATACACACACATATATACACACACATATATATATATACATACACACACACATATATAAACATATATATACATATACATACATATCTACATATATACACACACAGCTATGTCGTATTAGTGCAATACGCTGCTTGTTAAAATGGATAACTCCCGCTCTTACGTGCAAGTCTGCGTGGATATTATGAATTATCGTATTTGTTCAAGTTCTATTTAAATTTTAAATAGAAGGAATTTTTATTTAGTCGACAGAAATATCTTTGGTAGGAATGGTAAAAACAGACAGGAATATTATTCGTGAATAAATCAACTCAAACCTTAAATAACTTAAAAGAACAAACATTCAAATTTCTTTACTCTTATGTAAATTTATATAAAAAATAAACTTAGATTTTAAATATCCCAAAAGATTTTGCTCTCCATAAAAATATATCCTTTCAAAATTATACAAATTCAAATATGAACATGCTGCATAACAAAACTTGGAAATATAAATAAAATGTGTTCCTTTCAGCAATAACAAATCAAATCATTCAGTTGTCTTTCCTCTTATGTCATTTTAGAGCTGGACGCCTGGCATCTATTTTTGGCAACAGGTTCGTTTATGTTTGGTGTGAGGTTCTGTGTTGTGGAGATTCTCAGGATGGATTGCAGGTGCTCATCAGTGAGGCGACTCCTGTGTGCTGTTTTGTTAGTCTTTATCACTGAGAAGAGCTTCTCACACAGATATGTGCTATCAAACATGCACAAGGTTCGAGCCGCATGTAGACGGACTTTTTTTGTTCTTCAAAGTCACCAAAGTGCCGTGCAAACTCAGTGCGCTCGGTTTATCAGCAAAGTGCGTATTTGGGAACACCGTAGTGACGACTTGGTTCAACATTACTTGGCAACAGGGAAAGTTGCACTGGTGCATTTGTGTCTCCCATAAAAGCAACTTCACTTGAAATCACTTTGTGATTGTGCACGGGTAAAAACGTCCGCTGAAGTGTCAGATTCTTATTTAATTCTTCTGCTTTCTGTATCTTCTGCATTGCATTCAGGTCTTTCAGCCTCACTGATGAGCACCTGCAATCCATCCTGAGAATCTCCACAACACAGAACTCCCTGATGTTTTGTCTCATAGTGCCGTCTTAGATTAAATTCTGTAATTACAGCCACATTAGCTCCACAAATAAGACACACGGGTTCAGTAAACATATACTCAGCCTCCCATCGGTTTTTAAAGGCTCTATTTTCAGAATCAACTTTTCTCTTCAGCATCGTGTGAGCTAGCTTCGCAATAACTTGCAGCATCATAAGCTAGACTTGATTAACGTGGTAAGTGTTCGGCAAGGCAGCTGAAGCGCTGCATTATGGGATCTGTAGTTTATTGTGTTACCCGGGCTTTAATAACAATAATACAGTATATAAAATGATCTCGCGGGCCGGATATAATTACACGCCGGGCGGATGTGGCCCGCGCCCTTGAGTTTGACACATATGGACTAAATAGAACTTGAAAAGATATATTTTTTCAAATGTGATTGCGCAATTCAGATAGAGTTGACGCACACTACAGCCTGCATGCCTCAATAAGTCATCCTCCCCTCGCTCTTACTTTTTTACCGTTCATCTAATGATTACACCGAGTATGGCTTTACCAAAACAATCATTGATGGCGAATAAAGTATCCATTATTCGAGTATGTAGATCGGGATATATATATATACATATATATATACCCGCGTATTGCAGCGGAGAAGTAGTGTGTTAAAAAAGCTATGAAAAGAAAAGGGAACATTTTAAAAATAACGTAACATGACTGTCAATATACAGTATTTGTTTTGTGAGTGTTACTGAGTGTTGCTGTCATCAAGGATTTGATTATCATTATTTCTTTCAATCAGGTTCGTATTTGTAGGATGTGTTGTGTTCAAGTTACATTCCGTGTTTGTCAATCGTTGTAAAGATGACAGGTTTCTTTTATCGATTCGTTTCTTACTGCATCAATAAACAGCTCGTCTTCTTCTTTATCAGGGTTTTTTTTACACTGTCTTCCTTTAGCGGGACATTGACTTTTTCCAACGTGTGCTTTGTTTCCGCAGTAGTTGGATTTATGAATATGCTTGTATGTATCAGACGCTTCATATTTTTTGCTGCCTTTTCAATTGTGTAATTCGGTTTTTGTTCAGCGGTCTTTGGAACTGTTGCTTTTATCTGTGCACTCGTCCAGTTCACGTGAGCCGCTCGGTGTACATGCATCGAAGGTTCCCAGCTGTGCTGGTGCCATCTCGTGCTATGTCCATGGCTGTATTTAATGTTACCTTAGTCCTGGCACTTAAAACTTTCTCTCGCAGTTTCGCTGAGTTTGTGTCAAACACCACCCTGACCATCTCATCTTCCTCTCCATAAGCACAGTCCTTCACCCGTGAATATTTACCCGTGGCAGTTTGCTATTGGATTGCCGCTGACGGACGGCCTTATATGGGTGGGCACTAAATTACAAACGCCAGCGGCAGCCTGTCTATGAACTTAATTTAAAGTGTAGGTTTACATCGTGCTTTGTTTCCGAAGTAGCAGAACTCATGAATATGGTTGTATATGTCACTTGCTCGCTTCTTATTGTTTTGCTGCCTTCTCAATTATATAATGCATGTTTTCTTAAGCGCTTTTTTGAGGTCTTCCTGGTTTTCTGAACATAGATCCTTTAAAAACTGATGGGAGGCTGAATATATGTTTACTGACATTGCCGGTAAACCCGTGTGTCTCATTTGTGGAGCTAATGTGGCTGTAATTACATAATTTAATCTAAGACGGCACTATGAGACAAAACATCAGGATAACCTGAAAGACCTGAATGCAATGCAGAAGATACAGAAAGCTGAAGAGTTAAAGAAGAATCTGACACTTCGGCAGACGTTTTTACCCGTGCAAAATCACAAAGTGATTTCAAGTGAAGCTGCTTTTATGGGAGACACAAATGCACCAGTGCAACTTGCCCCACTTTCCCTGTTGCCAAGTAATGTTGACCCAAGTCGGCACAACGGTGTTCCCAAATATGCACTTTGCTGGTAAACTGAGTGCACTGTGCACTGAGTTCGCACGGCGCTTTGGTGACTTTGAAAAACAAAAAAAGAATTTTGAGTTGTTTTGCAACCCATTTGCCATCGATGTGGAAACTGCACCTGTGCAGATTCAGATGGAGGTGACTGAGCTGCAGTGTAATGGCACACTGAAGGCAAAGTACTATACTGCAGGGCCCGCACAGTTTATTCACTCCATTCCCGCAAAAATGCTCCAGCTCTGTCTACATGCGGCTCAAACCTTGTGCATGTTTGGTACCACATATCTGTGTGAGAAGCTCTTCTCAGTCATGAAGACTAACAAAACAGCACACAGGAGTCGTCTCACTGATGAGCACCTGCAGTCCATCCTGAGAATCTCCACAACACAGAACCTCACACCAAACATAAACGAACTTGTTGCCAAAAAAAGATGCCACGCGTCCAGCTCTGATAAAATGACATATGAGCAAAGACAACTGAATGATTTGATTTGTTATTGCTGAAAGGAACACATTTTATTTATATTTCCAGGTTTTGTTATGCAGCATGTTTATATTTGAATTTCTATAATTTTGACAGGATATATTTTTATGGAGAGCAAAATCTTTTGGGGTATTTAAAATTTAAGTTTATTTTTTATTTAAAATTATATAAGAGTAAAGAAATTTGAATGTTTGTTCTTTTAACGTTTAACTTGTATAATTTAGACAGGATATATTTTTATGGAGAGCAAAATATTATAAGTTATTTAAGGTTTGAGTTGATTTATTCCGGAATAATATTCTGTCGACTAAATAAAAATTCCTTCTATTTAAAATTTAAATAGAATTTGAACAGATACGATATTTCATAATATCTAAGCAGACTTGCACGTAAGAGCGGGAGGCATCCGTTTTAACAAACAGCGTATTGCACTGATATGAAATAGCCAGGCCATTTAATTATTTAGGAATGGATAAATAAATTAAGATTTTGTACAAATAATGTTTTTCATTTTTCTTCCTTGATGGATTCTGCCACCCCCAGCAACAGTTGCTCGCACCCCAAAGAGTGTATGTGTATATATATATATATATATATATATGTATATATATGTGTGTGTGTATATATATATATATATTTATATGTGTGTGTGTGTATATATATATATATATAATTACTTTGACAATCATGTTACGTTATTTTCAAAATATTTCCTTTTCATTACTTCTTTAACACACTACTTCTCCACTCTGAAGCACTGGTATTTTGCTATATATATATATATATATATATATATATATATATATATATATATATATATATATATATATATATATATATATATATATATATATATATAGACATATACACATATATTTAAATTAAGAGTAATTTAAGAGATGTGTTGAAAGATAAGAATGTAGTCAAATGAGACTTTTATTTGGAAATGTTTATTTGGGTGTGTAAACCAAATAACCAATCAAGGTATATTCAGATGGTGTAAGCATTTGAACCAATCAGATTAAATGTCAGCAATAATTCAGCAGTGTTATGTAAGTTCAGTTGACTAGTATGAGCCTCTGTGTTTGTTCTGTGACTGCTGTAATGGGATGCTCTCTCTTCAGGATGAGAAGTTAAAGGCACAAGCTTCCTCTTGCCTAGTTCCTGAGTCACAGCAGTCCTAGTTGAGGACAATATTTCTTTCTCTAATATATTACCAATTTATTTCTTCCACACTATACCTCCATTCACAATCATGGCAGAAGTTTAAGTACAGTTTAAAATTCCACAGATATAAAAACATGACTAAGCCATCATCCTATTATGGGGTCTATCTACCACTAGAAACAATCCCTTTTTAAATGATGGAGGATATCTTGCTTTCTTTTTTGGTATTTTAACCAAGAAACCATGCCTTTTCACACAGACAAGCTTTTCAATAAATTGACCAGTGAATTCCAGGATCAAGTGCATATGTCAAGAACCCAAGGTGACAAACAGGAAATTTCCTATGTCAAGACCTAGTATAATATCCAGGAATTACCTACATTGGCATAAGGACAAAGCCAGAAGTTCATTGGGTAAAACAAGTAAAGCATCGTGGCATTGTCATTTACAGCATGCTCACCTTTATACAAGTTTTTCTGCCATTAATGACATAGGCTACGGATGAGCAAAACATTTACCCAATTGCTTAGAAGATCTTTATCTAACTTTATGAAAAGTATCAGCAAATATCATAGATCAAATGATATGTGAGCTTCTCCACATGTCATGTCAAGGAGAAAATTATTGAGTCAGTTATCACCAATGCCTTACTATGCCTCCTTAATAGATGCTACTTTCTGAGTTACCCAGCATTGGCACAGTGAGAAAGAGGAAAAGTGGAAAGATAAAAAGTCATTAAAAATCATATATGACCAAGGTTAATGACCCTCAAACTTGTTACTAGTATTGATTGATGAATTTCACATTGAATATTCTGGGTTCATCGGTGACCTTGTTCACCAAATTGTTCCTTGAAAATTTGCTGTGCAACTGGCTTATTTTTTTTTTCCCAGTGCTCCATTACGTATTGCAAGCCCATTGCAACATCAAAGAGCTGCAAAGTATCCAATGTCAGATAGGATGGCTCCCCCTAGAACTTAACACTGATCCCTTGCTTATCAATGGGTATATCTGCCCTTAGTTATAATGCATGATGCAGTTCTGCACAAAGTGTGCCAAGTGTCTGATATAGCACAAAAGCTGTCAGCTGTCAATACACAAAGTACACAGCTAGCATCAGTTTTACATCGAGAAAGAGGAATACGTTAGATGGCACATTCTGCAAGTAAATGCAAATCATTTGCAATCTTTTCACAGACATGACAGTCATGACAATGTATGCAAACACAAGAATAAACAGTCGGATTTCTTTTACAATGTGTACCCCATTTGCCAATATAGCTATACTCAGATCATGATTTTTTTCTCCTAAAAGGTGTCTAATTTACAGACAAATACAAGGTTGCATCGTTCCATTTTTACAAAAAAGTCCACCATTTGTTTTCAGGTCTACTGTGTCTGTAAAATCTTTGTGAGTGAACTGCTGCCCAATGCAGCACTCTTCGCTCATGGTTCATTTACTCTGACCACTCAACGCCACTTCTCAAGCTTTCTTTCTCCACATTAAATTCATGTTGGCTGTTTGCATTGTATTACACAGCGTGTGAAAAACAGTGTGATTCCATTTCAGGTAAATTTACAGTTGCTTTTTACCTAACTGAAATAAACTGGAATGAAAACGAATTGTTGAAACTAAAATTAATTTTCATTTTACTCTTAACTTTCCTAGCCAGTGTTTTCTCTATTCTGTAAATGTCAGTGGAATCAACTTCAATTTGTCAATTCCGTATTATAAAAGGAGCCTATGATTTCTTCAGCATTGTAATCTTTCAGTTTGTATACTGCCAGTGACCTAGATACAAGCTCAGAGACTGTAAAGATTTCATCTGAAAATGTTTGTTTATAAAAGGTTGTCTGGTTTCAGAAACCCTAACTGTATCTCCTACTTTGAACATAAACTGCGGAGGACCTGGAGGTTTATCAACATCATAGAAGTTTTTGAACACTTTACAGGAATTTAACATGTCAGAAGGAGCCATTTTTATACTTCAATGGTAGCTTTTGTTGTAAGAATATATTAGGGTCTAGAAATTTATCCATGTAGGCTCTCGTATTATATGCACTGAAATATTTCCACTTTTTAGTTTTTAGTGTGCAGTTAAATCTCTCCATCATGGAAGCCTTTTACTCATTTCCTGTGGTGAAATGTTTTATTCCATTTTTCTTTAACAGCTTTTGTAAATCTCAGCTGAAAAGCTCTTTCTCCTTATCAGTCTAGAGTTTTTTTTGTAGTTTTTGGAACATTCTTAACACTTTTTTGCTCATTTTGTTTTCCTGGGGTCTTACCCACGAAGGTACATCTATACATGTCAACAAATATTTATGTCCACTGTTATACTCAGACACATTTGTCATGTCCACTAAATACATCTGCCATTGTGAGTCTATATTGGGTACATAAACCTTTTTTCTCTTAAAATGTATACTAGCAGGTTTATGAATTGTATAAGAATATTGACCAGATAACCAATCTGATATTTGATGATCATTACTTTTCTGAACTGCAACCTCAAGAATTCTTTTCAAAGAGTCTTTTCTTCCAAAGCTAGCAGAATTTGCCAGATTATAGATAAACTTTTTTCATGTAACCCCTCCATTTTTGACGGTGAAAGACAAATGTCATCGTTTTAAAAAGCAATGATAATTTATTGACAATTTTCAAAAACAATATCAAAATTCAGAGATGCTTAACTAGTCATTTAAAAAAAACAATTTTATAACTTAGCAATGTTATACTAGCAAAATACCTGCGCTTCACAGCGGAGAAGTAGTGTGTTAAAGAAGTTATGAAAAAGAAAAGGAAACATTTTAAAAATAACGTAACATGATTGTCAATGTAATTGTTTTGTGACTGTTATGAGTGTTGCTGTCATCAAGGATTTGATTATCATTATTTCATTCAATCAGGTTCGTATTTGGAGGATGTGTTGTTTTCAAGTTAAATTCCGTGCTTGTCAACCGTTGTAAAGATAACAGGTTTCATTCATCGAAGTGTTCACTACCCAAATCAGTACTTGTGAATCTAAGATGTTTAACAGGCATTCCCGGTATTAAGTTGTGGATTTGCCTGTGAATAATCAGCGTCAGTGTGTCTATGAACTTAATTTAAACTTAAGCTTTACACCTTGCTTTCCTATTGATATGTCTACAAAGGCTTGTTCAGCTTCAGAGGGTTGTTCCTTTCTTACTACATCAATAAACAGCTCGTCTTCCTCTTTATCTGAGACATCACACACTGCATGCACGGGTTTACCTTTACCAGTACTGCAAACTTTAGCAAAGTGGTCCAATTTACCACATTTTTTACACTGTCTTCCTTTAGCTGGACATTGACTTTTTCCACTGTGTGCTTTGTTTCCGCAGTAGCTGCACTTATAAATATGCTTGTATGCGTCACTCGCTTCGTATTCTTTAGCTGCCTTCTCAATTGTGTAATGCGTTTTTTATTCAGCGCTCTTTGGAGCTCTTGCTTGTTGTCTGCGTACTGCGTTCACAGTCAGTTCACGTGAGCCGCTCAAAGTACATGCATCGAAGATTCTCAGCTGTGCTTGTGCTATCTCGTGTGATCTTGTGATACACACGGCTTTATTTAATGTTAGCTCAGACCTGGCACTTAAAAGTTTCTGTCGCACTTTCACTGAGTTTGTGCCAAAGACTATTCTATCCCTGACCATCTCATCTTCATTTGCATAAGCACAGTCCTTCACCAGCAATTTTAACTCTGCCACAAAGTGATCAAAAGTCTTGTTTATACCCTGCGTCTTCTCATTAAACTTGTAACTCACAAATATCGTATTCGTCTTAAGCATGACAAACGCCTCAAAACAGTCATAATAAGTTTTCAGTACCTTGGTTTCCTCCTGGGTGTGCATGTGTCCATGTGTTAAAAATTTCTCTTCCTTTTTCCCCAGTCCACAGGAGCAGGTAGCTGCATTTCTCACTCTCATCTTTGCCTTTTAGCTGGCCAGAAAACATCAGCTCCACGTGCTGTCGGAACTTTTCCATTCTCCCGGCAGGTTAAGAGAATCCCAGTCAATTCGTGGCGAGGGAACTCCAACAAAATCCATGACTGTCCTCTATTCTGACACCATGTCTTGCTTTCACAAATTGTGAAAAATGAAATGATGGCGAGACTTTCTTTTAAAGTATGCAGGGGAACTTTATTTATTACAGCTCTTACATTCACGGCATCCGTGCTCTAAATTAACTTCCATAACAGTAACCCTGAGGTCCCTTTTTCTGGTGCCTTCCTGATGACATAAGTGCCTAAACCATGCCTGATAATAATACATTTCAATGACATATAAATAATACAGTGATCACCTCGATAGACATCTCACCACCCAAATCGCTACTCATGAATCTAAGATGTTTAACAGGCATTCCCGGTATTAACTTTTTGATTTGCCTGAGAATATTTAGGGGCAGTGTGTTTATTGGATTGCTGCTGATGGACGGCCTTATATGGGCAGGCACTCAATTACGTGGGACACGTGGGTATGGGGGATGCAATATAGGCAGGCAGCCAACTACATGGGAGGCGTGGTGATGGGGGATGCAACTCCGCCTCACACGGCGACCGAGCTGCAGGCTATGGCGGTATATATGTACGTAAGTAAGATTCAGTTATGACCGTTACGAATAGAATTTCGAAATGAAACCTGCTTAACTTTTGTAAGTAAGCTGTAAGGAATGAGCCTGCCAAATTTCAGCCTTCTACTTACACAGGAAGTTGGAGAATTAGTGATGAGTGAGTCAGTTAGTTAGTGAGTGAGTCAATCAGTCAGTCACTGAGGGCTTTGCCTTTTATTAGTATACTGTAGATTACAGGAACATTAGCCAGAGTAGCTGGAGTTGGTTTGGAGGTTGCCCAGCCAAAACAAGTAGTCAGAGATAGTTCTCTGTCCAGCAATATTGTAGACCAGTATTTTGGAATTCATCCTGCAAGCTTGAATTACAGAATATGCAAATCTCCTACTCTGAAAACATAGGTTCCAGTTTTCTTTTAATTCTTATTTGGTCAGACAGTTTTCCTTTATGAATAACCTTATCAATATTAGGAATGAGATTTCAGAAAATCTTTTACAGAAAAATGTATTTCAGTCACTCATTCCTTTATCTCATTTTCTTGGTTATCCTCTTTATATTCGCAAAGGACAGGCTCTTTCTTGGAAATTACCAAAATGAGATGTCTCATGGTATTTTTTTTTTACTTCTACTTGTCTCAATGAACAATTAGGATCATACCATGCTGAACTAAATAGATGTTTCCATAGCTCAGACATTCTGGAAACCATACTTGTTTTCATGTTCTTCTTCATAGGAACATTCACAATGTCATCCATTCTATGTGTTACGAATGTCATAGCACCTTCATTACAAGGATAAATTTTGATATAGACCGACCAGAGACTGAATAAATAATGCCCTTTCTCTTCCTTCCTCGGGATGGATGGAGCTACACACTCCTCTGAGCCTATAGGTCATTAGAGGAGACTAAGGCATACCTCCTGGGTGTGGGAATTGGTAAAGGGGTTTGTAAATGGTATTGATTTATAATGCCTCCAAAAAGTGGAGGGGCTTAGATATCTACTCCTAAACTTCATAATTTGGAGATGGGGGCATAAATGGGCTTAAGGTCATCAATCATTCTTATCCCCCTTTTAGACAGTTCAGTTCTGATGTTACTACTAACAAGGGCAGCAGTAGCTCAGTCGGTAGAGCGGGTGGTCCAGCAATCGGAGGGTTGCAGGTTCGATCCTGGCTCCCGGCATGCAGCTGTTGTGTCCTTGGGCAAGACACTTAACCTATCTTGCCTGCTGGTGGTGGTCGGAAGGATTGGTGGCCAGTGTTCGGCAGCCTCACTTCTGTCAGTGTGCCCCAGGGCAGCTGTGGCTACATAGTAGCTTATCATCACCAGCGTGTGAATGACTGTTGTGTTGTAAAGCGCCTAGGGGGGTTCTTGAACTCTAGTTAGGCGCTATATCAAATACAGGCCATTTACCATGTCAAAAGCCTGACCTATGGTAATAGGTACCTGAGTGCCAAATTTCAAGTCTATAGCTTGAAGAACAATAACAAACAAGCAAACAGTTTGGAATGGGATAGATAGATAGATAGATAGATAGATAGATAGATAGATGGGTGGAATTGAACAGTCACATAGTGTGGGGGAGGAACAATCTCCTCAATCTGTCAGTGGACCAGGACAGTGACAGCAGCTGTCGCTGAAACTGCTCCTCTGTCTGGAGATTATACTGTTCAGTGGATGCAGTGGATTCTCCAGCGCTCATCACTCTGCCACGGATGTCAAACTGTCCAGCTGCACGTTTACAATAAAGCCTGCCTTCCTCACCAGTTTGTCCAGATGTGAGATATCCTTCTTCTTTATGCTGTCTTCCCAGTAGAAGAGGACGCTCACCACAACCATCTGATAGAACATCTGCAGCATCTTATTGCAGAGGTTGAAGGAGGCCAGCCTTCTAAGGAAGTATAGTCGGCTCTGTCCTCTCTTGCACAGAGCATCAGTATTGACGGTCCAGTCCAGTTTATCATCCAGCTGCACTCCCAGGTATTTTATAGGTCTGCACCCTCTGCACACAGTCACCTCTGATGATCACGGGTGCCAGGAGGGGCCTGGGTCTCCTAAAATCCACCACCAGCTCCTTGGTTTTGTTGGTGTTCAGGTGTAAGTAGTTTGAGTTGCACCATTTAACAAAGTCCTTGATTAGGTCCCTATACTCCTATACTCCTCCTCCTTCCCTGCAGCCCACGATAGCAGTGTCATCAGCGAACTTTTGCATGTGGCAGGACTCCGAGTTGTATTGGAAGTCTGAAGTATATAGGCTGAACAGGACCGGAGAAAGTACCGTCCCCTGCGGTGCTCCTGTGTTGCTGACCACAATGTCAGACCTGCAGTTCCCGAGACGCACAAACTGAGGTCTGTCTGTAAGGCAGTCCACGATGCACTCAAGCTTAGCACAGCACAGCTTTCTAGAATAGTAAAAATGCAGCAGTACCACAAATATTTGATGTTTATATATTATTTTTACAAATTTTCTGTGATTCAGATCTGTTACAGAAAATAATCAATAAATGGAAAGAATTAGAGCACTTCACTATTTCTACTTCCCAACATGTTTTTGTTTTAGCCAAAAAATGTAATCAATGTTTGCATCAATTTCATTTAACTTTTAGAGCCACAATCCTTTTGTGTGGGATGAGAAAATCATGAGTGAACACTATCCAACCATAAATAGGCAGAGTGTAAGTATGTATGACAGAACAAGTCACAGTAAATTCCTGAAATGGTTAACTTGGGTCATAAACTTTGAATGTTTTATTTTTATTTTTTTTTTTTCTCTAGGCTTCAAACGCCAGGAGGTGAATAAAGCCAAGGACCCTTGTTATCTTTTGGAAAAAGACATGTGATAGGTGTCAAAGTAGGCTTCTCATCAGACTCCCTTATGTTTGTGTTAGAATAAGAACAGCACATCAAAAAGCATTTCACTGCAGTCAATTGTATTGGGCTGTTATTAATGAATATATTAGATAAGAACCTTGTAAAGAAACTGTGAAATCTTAAATTTATCATTAAAGTCACATTGATGGAAATGTAGGTTACGAACATGGGTCAGGCATGAGTGGCTAAAGAAATAAAAGAGAAGGAGGATAGTAAAGGCTTGTGAGGGAATCTGGTGTGTAATGCTAGTAAGAGTATACTCAGGGCACTCGTAAAGGTGAGGATGATGTATTTTTGTTTTTGCTTTTGTATTAATTCCAATACATTTTCTTAAGTATACATTCAATGTTTGAACCTATGTGTCTCCTCAGAATTACACAAGATTATCAAACTATAACCGAGTAAACTGCAGTATTTTAAAAAAATACTATTTGTCTGTGACAAAGCCCCTGTTAGGGGGACTTTATAGAGACTTTATATTCTCCTACTATAAATGACATGAATACAACAGTCAAGTTATTTCTCCTGTTGAAGTTGTATTGCAGGTTCAAACAACACTTGAATCATCAGTACAAAGGAGTAGGGCTGAAACGATCACTTTAGAAATATTCAGAGCAATGAAATTTGGCAATGTTTTTGTTGTACTAACAAAATGTGGTCCTTTGCTTTTCAGACACCTGTCTGGTCTAACTGATTTTTTGTATATTACTGCAAAAAACAGAAATCCATCTTTCAAGGTTCTGACAGTATTCATTTATTCTTCAACTAAATGAAAGTCACTATGTGTGTCGTGCAGTAAAAGCTAGAATTTATTGTATTCTTTTATGAATTTTAACTTGCTTTTAACTGTACACATTTTGAACCTGATGTTATCTGTCATTCTAATCATTCTGTACTACTTCTCCTTGGAGGCTTACTGTGCTCACAAATTGATCTAGGCTTCTGTGATAATGTTGTCATATCTCAGCTAAAATTGTTAACCTTTTCAGTAACACAAGTAAAAGGTACCTGTCTTTTTATTAGTAATTCACAATAATCCTTAATTTTACTACAACACAATGAATGTCATTCCACAAATCACACTTGGTCAACAGTGATCACAACATGCTTGGACACATAATGATTTGCATCCAGAATCATACAAAGAAACATACATTTACACATAAATATGTACACAGGCGGAGTGGGATTTCATTGCACCTTAAAATGAAAGGGTCTGTCTTTGGAATGTGTTAGGAGCATAAAAAACATTACTTAATGTAGGCATCTAAAGCACTGTTTGAATCTGGAAAAAGCAAGACCTACTGTCTCATGCAGCAGTTTAGTTTTATTAAATATAACCATTTTGCAGCAGAGATCTGCGTTCTTTCATAATACTGTGGCACCTCTCTGAATTAGAAGCACATAGAATTCATCTGTTAGAATGCAATTTATTGTAAGGGTCGTGATATTAGTTTTCACACAACGTGCTAAGGCTGGAAATTATATCTGTGAGAAGGGAGGTAGCACATCAGTCTTCAGTATACATAGCCTATTCTCTACTACGGTCAGAGGTACAAAACACTCAGGCATACTTGGTTTATCAATTTGCATCTTCGTAGTAAGCATGTATATGAGCTTAGATAGATAGATAGATAGATAGATAGATAGATAGATAGATAGATAGATAGATAGATAGATAGATAGATAGATAGATAGTGTGAGACGCTAGGGGTCGCTGTTGCCCCTTTAAACCCAACAGACAGATGCTGAGGACACAGCTTAAAAGTACTAAGAAGTATTTCAATATTTTTCTTCTTTAAATAGTGCCTCTCCAGGACCACAGCCACCAATAAACAGCCATGTAATCAATAGAACACAAAATACTCTCTCTTCCACACCTCTACCCAACTCTGCTTCCCGTCTAGTCGCACAAGTGTGACAATAGATAGATAGATAGACACTCTTGAGACATCACAGAGCCTCAAAGCAGACCATAGTAAAGGAATAAAAATTGTGCTTATTATACTCAAAATAAACATAAGTTAGGGGTTACTCAATGGACAGATGCAAAGTACCAAATAAATAAACATAAAGTATAATGATGCATCCTTGTATGCCATAAGGAGGGAAGCTCCAGCAGAAATGACCTACATACGTATCTGTGCATTCTTGACCCCTAATAATTCTTTAAAGGGCCAAATCTCAAAAGAACTTTTCTAGCCTTCTGAATCTACTTGAGGGGAAAATGGCATTCTCTGCTAGGATTATATACCTTCTGGTGGCTGCTAGATGCTATCCACTTTGGTGTTCCCTCTCTGCCCTTTGACTTGATGAGGAAATACACACTTCCACCCCCAGCACATGTCAGATGTTCAGTCACACTTGGGTTTGGAGAAGCTATTCTGTCTCCCTTCAGACTTTCACTTTATGAACAAAGGCCTTATCTGGTCTGTTCCTTTATGTGTTCTGGTCCAATTCATCTTCTGTTCCTGGCATCATCTTGCCAGCCCAGCAACCACTTTTCATTAAAACAGCATTATCGGATCTTTCCATTTAGGGTCATGGGAAGCCAGAGAAACACAAGACATGGGTGTCAGTTCTTCACAAGGTAAATTTACAACTGTCAGCCTAAAACCCACATCTTCTGTGATGTCTGATGAAAACTTGAATCAGGAAATCAGGAACAGGAAAACATGCCAATTAGCTTTTGGCTCACAGGAATGTACACGGCAAAAATAGATATGCACAGTAACTGAACGCTCCAAACACCAACAAGTAGTGCAGTACTGTCACAGCTTAAAGTAAATCTCGAAGCATTTTATAGTATCCAGTTTTTAATACCTTTCTATGTATGTTTTGTTGGTGAAAGCAGTTTTAAAACACTAGAACACATCATCTTAACAATTAAAACATTATATTTTCCTTTGTCGTCCATTTTGACTCCACTGTATAAACAAGATACGTTATCCAATTAGTCATATTACCCGCAATACATTCTTTTTAAAAACTCCTTCCGTTATGTCCTGTTTTTTAAATTGAGCATGACAATTGTGAATGTTTAACAAGAGGGGATCAATATGCTACACATGATTATTTTAGGCCAAGGTAAATTTATTCTTTGACTCTACAGTAACTGTGATCTGAAAGAGAGAATTTTTATTTTCAAGTACAGGGTGCTAACCGAAGAGAAAGCATAATTACTGAAGGTTTGTTCATCTGGGTTCTTGTCACTTTATTCTGCATAATAAATTCTTCCAATGTTAAATATTTTATAGCCCAGATGAATTTGTCTGTTCTTTCTGAGGTTAATGAACATGCTGTTTAATTTGCTGTTATTCTCTGGATATGATCTCTCTGGCATCTAGTTAACGGCGCATTTTTAGAGCTGCAGTGATGACATAGTCTGCCGGGCCAACAAATTATTAAGGAAAGTATTACCTGTTGTTGCATGCAAATTGTTCAGTGAATTATTAATCACTTCTATGTCATCTTTGTACTCTTTTGCCCAACATTACACAGTTATTCACAGCTAATTCATACATTTCTTTAGTCATCACAAAAAGGAAATTTGAGAAATCATTATTCAATGCATTATAATAATAATGATGGGGGTGGAGGTGATGATAATAATAGAATATATTACATAATGTATGTATGTTAATACACTCCTATTTGTTATTGTTCCAGAGTGAAGATGTGTTTCACGTTGCTTGAACATGAAAGTAAGAATTTATTTTTACTCTGTATATGTGACAATACTACCACTATTGCTACTGCTGGATAGAGATGAATAAAACCAACAACAGACAATTAATAAAACACAAGCAATGACTTCAACATTATACTGTAGATTAAATGCAACATCAGACCATTTAATAGAAGAAACACATGTGCATTTTTTATCATGAATGGATGCTGAGTAGGCATAAAACCAGTGGCCTAAATCCAACCCTGAATCTAGTGGTGCCATTGTCAATGGTCCTGTTTGTTTGTTAGAACTAAGGAGGAAAAAAAAGGTCTAGCCAGTATGGGACATTTAATGATAAAATGTATCCTTCTATGTATTCTGTACCAGCCTCAGCACCCTGAGTACTGTTCTGTAGTTCTTTATATTATAATATACTTCATCATTACATCCATTTGTTTAACCTATTTATCCAGGGCAGGGTCATAAAGCAGCTGAAGTCTTTCCTAGCAAACATTGGGTGAAAGGCAGGAATAAAAAACAGTCCATCAAAGAGTGAAAACACACACAAACGCACACAAGGGCCAACTTAGCAACACCAATCCATCTAACCCACATGTCTTTTGACAAAGGAAAGAAACCATAGTATCTAGCGGAAACTGACACAGACATTGGGAGAACTTGCAAACTGCACACCACCCTAGTTTCCTTATTCTGCTGGCAGCAGCACCAGCACTGTGCTAAAGTGCTGCCTATTTTAATATATTTAAAGTCTAATTAATTAATGTCAGCTGTGGTATAGGAATAGATTTAATAGTGTGCATGCTGATATGCGGTTTAACATTTTATATTTAGGTTTGTTCCCAGATTATATTTTAACGCTTATGTAAAGTGTTGCAGCTGAACCTTTAAACTCTGACAAAATTTATAGAAGACCAAGTGTAATACATTATAAGATTATTAGTCCTTTTGCTATTTTCAGATTTTATGTGTTCATTTTTTGTTTTATCCAAATAGATTAAATATCATAAAATGACTGCATGCATTCAGTTGAGAGCTGCAGCAGAAGCAATGAGTTATAAAAGCTGAACTAAGGAGGGCAGCTTAAGGCTTTTGGGCACAGCGAGCGTGCAGATGAGAATAAACATCAGCCTGCAAATCTTAACAGAGTGAACTCATTGGAAGCACTAGCAGTAAGACATTGTGCAGTGTTTCCAAGCTTATGCAATGCAAGACTTTCAGATTACAACACACTGGAGCTTCAGTTGACAGAATTCTCCTTCCATGCAATGAAAAGCCTACAGGTACCGCATAATGCAAAATATTCACAGATTACTGAACTCATCTACACTCTACCAAATGAGTTTTGAAGCCACAACCAAGATGGGGGATCGTGAACTTCAGCGTGTCAATGAAGAACCCAGGATCCTGGATAAACAGATTTGACAGCTCCTCGCATGTCAGTCTACCCTGCAGAAATAGAAAGCCTAACTAGAAGGACTACAAGAAGACACCCTTGAAAGCACTCTGTAAATCTCAGCATCATCAACTCCATGACCCTCCACCTGGATGCCGGGCCAAGTCGCTTGACCCCTGCTACACTGAGACTGCCAACTGCTTTGGACCTCTTCGCTCCACCGACTTGCCTACACCTCATAGGGACATTTTAATTATTGGAGATTCGAATGTTCACAATTGAGACTGACCACAAGACTTTTGTATCCCATTGCCCTGGAGCTCTTCTACAAGAACAGACAATTTGGAAGTGTTATTCTCCATGCGGATGTAAATGATATTCGTCACCGTAAGTTGGAAAAACTAAAGTAGACCTTCTCATTACTTGTTCGTGTCATCAAGGAGAGGACCCCGGCTGCAAGGATCATTATCTCGGGACTTCTTACGACGATGAGGAGATCAGATGAAGGGTTCAGCAGACTTCACCCACTGAACAACTGGCTGAAGACTTTCTGTGAAGAGAACCACTTCGACTCTTCTGGGAGAGATCATGTGGGATGCCCTACACCCCAGTAGACTCATGCCCTCTCCAAAAATATCACAGAAGTATTACAAAGCTCTTGACTATCAAATAATACATTTAATGATAGACATAAATATGTATTCAAATATAATGAATGTATAGGAATTTTATCTGAAGAAATACATTGCATTAAACCTATTAAAATGAAATACAGTTCTACTAGAAAGTACAGGTGGCCTGGTGCAAATACAAAAAATTCTGTAATTCTGTAAAGCTGTGTGCTAGCACATTCTTTAATATGGCCATATTTAATATTAGGGCTTTAAATAGTAAAACATTTTATATAAATGACTTTACATAGATCGGAAAATACATTGTTTAATTCTATGTGAAACATGGTTAGATGTAAATGTGGGTGGCCTCGCAAATATTTTTTCGATCCAGTGTAGATGCCACATGGGCTGGACAGGCATCCAGGCCAAGAGATGGGATGGTTCCTTACCTAGACACTCCTAATAAGTAGATAAGCATCTCGGCTGGGGAGGAGAAAGGGATCAGATCCAGAAGGAAGGAACAAAAGGGATGGACGGACAGCCAACTGGGAAAGAAAGATGTAGCTGGAGACTTTTTATTCCCCCAGCAAGCCAGATGGCAGCAACCCCAAATGTCAGTGCCCAGTAGGAAATCAGCAAAGTATGCCAGGAGGTGTAGTCCAGCAGAGCAGACCTGCTGGAGTCACAAGGGGCCATGAGAGAGCACAGCAGAGAGACAAGCTCCCTGTTATAATGGACTTCCGTGTGACTCAGAAGTGCTTCCATCGGGCAATCGCCATGGCACCGGAAGTACTCCCAGGTATGTAATAAAAGGGACCATACTCCCTTATCCAGGCGAGTCGGAGCTGGGAGTTAGTCGAGCAACACTGAGTGGAGGAGGGTAGTGTGGTAGGAAAAAAGTGTTGCAGAGAGAAAACCTGTGTTTTTCTGCTTGTGGTGACATATTGGAGAGGATTTGGTTAATAAATCAACCTTCATTTGAACCCGGGACTGTGCTTGTGTGTACGTGTCAGGTTTTGGATTTGCTGACGTCTGGGTTCCCATCACCCCAGTCAAATTGTCATGTTACCAGTTTTGGTAATTTCACATATTTTGAGTATCTTGCACAATTTATTCAAGGAGTTTCACATTCTGTACTACTTATCATTTATCATCCACCAAAATATAACATGCATCCCCTATCGAAAAATTTTCAAATCTATCATCTGTAATACTAATGGCTTACTTATGGTCGGTATATGATTCTGGGTGATTTTAACATAGATGATCTGATCTCGTTTGATCTTAGTCAGTATATCACCCAGCCAAAACAAAAGTGGGAAGACATGCTGGATTTAATCATATCAAAGGGGCTTAATATTAACACAACACAGATCCTGGATATTGGCATATCTGGTCATTACCATTTTTTTACAGTAAGTAGCACTATCTGTGACTAGAACCATAGAGGAGCACATTGTTAAGTGATGTTATTTTGACACCACAGCAGCTGCCAGATAACAGTCAGCCTGAACTCACTGGCTTTTCCAGTGCAGGCAGCAATTTAAATAATGTAAGATAAAGATCATGGTAGATCAGGTAGCAACTGAAAAACATATTAAGAAGTCTTCTACAGTCATAGTACTGTGCAAGACTAAGGCAGTCCACAAACCTAAAAGGGAGCGCCATTAGGTAGAACCACAATGGAGAAAGACTAAACTAACAGTCCATTATGAAATCCTAAATGCTTATATAACTAAATATAATTTGGCAGTTCTTCTAGAGAAAACATCTTACTTTTCTAAAATTATTAATAACAGCGCAAGAAATCCGAAAGTTTTATTTTTCAACTGTTGATCGCTTTTTAAACCAAGCTTCATTAGCACTGAAAGCATCAGAGGGTAAAACTGAAGATTTTGCAGTTAATTTTAGAGAAAGATAGACATTAGACTGACTATAAAACAGAATTCAAAGAAAATTTTCATTAAACCTCAATGGGCTCAGCATTGTGAACTTAGCTGCTTCACTAAAATTAGTTATCCTGAACTTCATATAATAATTACTCATTTTAAATAGTCAATTTGTGTATTATACCACATTCCTTTCTTCTTTAAAGAAGTTTCATATCTAGTAAATTGTTCATTAGATTATGGCATTTTCCCAGATTCTTTCAAAACTGCTGTAATTAAGCCTCTGCTCAAAAAATAACATTGATTGTTCAACCTTAGACACTTATGGCCAGTCTCCAATTAAGCTTTTCTCAGTAGAATTCAAGAAGTAGTTATTCTACAGTTACGTGATTATTGAAATATAAAATTTATTCCAATTTATCATCCAGTATCAGTCAGGTTTTACATCAATCATAATACTGAAACAATTCTAGTTAAATGAGTAAATGTATTATGAATTAATGCAGATGCAAATAAATATCTGTACTTGTTTTGCTAGATTTGAATGTGTCATTCGATACTATAGATCATAATGTTTTTAGAAATTTGTTTAGCCAGTGGGTAGGGCTTTTGGGTAGTGGCTTAGGCTGGTTTAAATCTTACATAATTGCAGGAAATACTTTGTCAGTTACAGCGATTTTGCATCAAAAATACATGATATTCTATATGGTGTATTGCAGGGATCAATTCTGGTACCAATATTATTTTCACTCTACATGCTTCCTGTTAGGCCAGATTATTTCAAAACACAACGTAAATTACCAAAGCTATGCTGATGGCACACAGCTATATTTATCCATTGTGCCTGATGGTCCAGATGCTCTAAACCCATTGATGCAGAGTCTTTCTAGCATAACAGAATGGATGAGTGTGAATTTCCTTAAACTAATCAAGGAAAAAACAGAATTGTTAGTTATTGGCAGCACTAAACAAAGTGAGATTCTTAGAAACAAAATTAATTATCTGACCCAGTGAATCAAACAAGAGGTTAATAATTTAGGTGTTATTATTGAACGTGACCTTAATTTTGCATCACATGTTAATATTATTATTATCCCATCTAAGGAACACTGCAAGGGTGCAATCTTTTACAACATTTAAAGATGCTGAAAACTTAATACAGTAAATTAATACAGTACATGCATTGTATGTTGCTGACTAGATTACTGCAATGCAATCCTATTAGGACTACCCAAGAAGGGCTATATTAGCTACAGTTTTTCCAGAATGCAGCAGCAAGAATTTTAACCAAAATGAAAAACTCTTAGCATTTATTTCATTATTAATATCTTTAAATTGGTTGCCAGTGTCCTTTAGAATCAATTTTAAAATACCTGGCATTAACCCATTGCTTTCTTTGTTTTTTGGTCTTCCATCCTGTGTGGTGGTGCTATACGCCACCCACACCTGCTCAAAGCGCTCTATACTGCAGTCACCTGGGATACTGCAGGAAAAGAGGAAGCCTTGGAAACCTTTATTGACGACTGTATCAACTGTACCCAGTGCAGAGTGGAAAACCGGCTGCCATAGGTCATTCTGACTTCCATGATGCAGAAACTAAATACCATCAGACTTAACTATTTGGTTTGCTCACCTGTGTCGCCCAACTGTGGCCCTCCAGAGGTTTATTTTACTCCTATTGCCCCAATCTTTTTTTGTTTTCCACTCCTCTGTGTCAGCTGGTCAGCTAATCACATTCGGGAATCAAGAACTCCATTTACATCCTTTATCAACTGAAACTGCTATGGACTGTTTTATTTGCTTTTGTATCAAACTGTTTCTACTTAATGCAGCGTTTCTCAACCTTTACGTATTTGCGACCCGAGTTTTCATAACAGTTTTAATCGCCCTCCTAACATTTTTTAAAAATATAGATGCATATTTTATTATACCTAATTAACTTTTATCGACATTTATCTAACTCTATATTTATTGTTCTAGTATCAGAATGTAGTTTAAGTTAATTTGTTTTGGTTTCAACAGATTTTTTTTCATATTTTTGATTCTTGTTTTCTTTTTTCACATCTTCGTGCCCCCCTTTTTGTTACTTTGCTTCAGGGCCCAGCTAGGTTGAGAACCACTGGCTTAATGTATTGCCATGTACACATGCCTAAGTCAAATGAAGACATATACTGTATATATATTTATTTCTATATATATATGTAAACTAGATCTGTTTGTTCTCTTGCCATCTTTATGTATAAAGCTTTTAATCAGAAAACAATATAAATCTGTTTCTGATAAGAGTTAAGGTTTGAATTGCACATTAGTGTTTACATTTTGTTTAACAGTACCCAGGATGATTTTTTGTTTAGTATAATTACATTTATTTGAAATTATTAAAATATTAATTAATAATAATATTCAAATAACTATGGTATATCTTTATTGTTTTTGTTGATTAATCTGTGGAAAGTAGCTTTAGTTGCAATCAAATGTATGATATGCTGTATAAAGTTATTATTATTATTATTATTATTATTATTTAGCATGGCTTCTCAACATTTAGTCAGTTCTCCACTAAAATGGCTCCATACCTGCTCAGGATATACTGGCATGTGGGTTAGGTATGTCCAGCATAATATTCATTCTACGTTGTCATGTTCACATTACAGATAGCTTTTTTCAGAAGATATTAGTTAATTTAAAGCTAGTAAATAATATATGCAAACTGGAGCGTCATGTCTGAAACCTTAAGCCATTAAATAAACTAAAGTTTTAAATTGACTTCATAAAGTTCAGAAATTGATTTGACTTCTAAAAACTGCTGATTTACAACCTATGATGCTAAAATGTAACTAAAAATACAGCTTTTGTAAATAATTGGAACACATAATTCTGACAATTTTTTAAATAACTTGGACTTAAAAAAGATGATGATCTTAACTGTAGTAGATCCTTTAAATTACCTAGAAATACAGAAGTGGTTTGTAGCTCCATGACTGTAATCACCCATGCATTACCTAAACTACTGTATAGCTTTTTTCTTGATAGTCATCTAAAATACCTGTGAATGTTAATCCCAAAGGTGACCTAGTACTACAGTAATCCCTTGCTATATCGCGCTTCGACTTTCGCAGCTTCACTCTATCGCGGATTTTAAATGTAAGCACATCTAAATATATATCACGGATTTTTCACTGGTTCGCGGATTTTTGCGGACAATGGGTCTTTTAATTTATGCTACACGCTTCCTCAGTTTGTTTGCCCTGTTGATTTCATACAAGCTTAGAAGCTACCTAATCAGAGCATGTATTCCATATGAACTAGAACTCCTCAATGCTATAAGATATGCGTCCCGCGCGGAGCTTGATTGTTTGCTTGTCTCTCTCTGCCTCTATCTCACCCTCTCTGACATTCTCTGCGCCTGACGGAGGGGCTGTGAGCAGAGGTGCTGTTTGCCTAGTGGATACGAACGCACCTCTAAGAAATGCCGGCCGCTTTATCACGGTGCTTCGAAAAACACACTTATTGATTTTTTTATTGTTTGCTTTAATCTCGCTCTCGCTCTCTCTCTCTTCTTGGACGTTTTCTGCCTGACGGAGGAGATGTGAGCAGAGGGGCTGTTTGCACAGAGGCTGTTTGCTTAGAAGATACAGACGCTCCTCTAAAAAATGCCGCGGCAAACTTAAAAGCACACGTATTGATTTTTTGATTGTTTGCTTTTCTTTGCGAGCGCTCTCTCTCTCTCTCTCTCTCTCGCTCTGAAATTCTCTGCTCCTGAAGAGAAGATCTATTTGCATTATTTTAATTGTGAGAAAGCACATGGAGCACAGTTTAAACTTTTCACTAAAGGGTGTTATTTCATGTCTAGAGGGCTCTAATAATGTTAACAGTGTGGGAGAGTTTATAAGGGCTTAAAATATATAAAAATAACCATACAAACATATGGTTTCTACTTAGATTTTCATCTATCGGGGGTTCTGGAGCATAACCCCGATCGAGGAGGGATTACTGTACTTACTTACTTACTTAAAATCAAGTATAAGTAATAATTTTAGCTATCTAAATACAAAATAGAAATGAGCTTTTGAATTGAAGTTTAAAATCTTCATCTTTAAAAACTACCATATATATATAAATATAATTTGCTCAATATTTGCATTTGCTTATTAAAAATATACTTGTTTGGTTATTTCCTGAGCTACCAAGTGACGCAGTGATTAACATTGTTGTCTCATAGCTCCAAGGCCCAAGACTTGATTCCTGGCCCAGTGACAATCAGTGTTCCATTTTATTATTGGTTTTCTTTGAAAACATTGTCTTCTTCCCATCCACAAACCAGAATGATTTATATTGCTGAATTGTGAAAGTATAAATAAGTGTGGGTGAGCACACAAATAAAATGTGTCCCACCCAGTATCGATGGCTGCCTAGTGATGGATTGCATCTAGCTTCCAATAATGAATTAACTAATTTTACAGCTGTGGTGATGTACAGAGGTGCTTGAAACTGTTGTGCTGTGAGATGCCTACCACATAAGATGGTGACCCTCAGAAACTTGTCTTCTGATTGTGTTGTGACATTGGGTCTGTCAGATCTCATCTTATCAGAGTTTTTTTCCAGTTTCAACTTGCTTTTGGATTGTATAGGACACCATACTCACTGACACTTTGATCTTTTTGCAATTTCTCTAAACGAAAGGCCTACAGTTCTGAGGGCAATAATGCTATGTCTCATTTGACTCATGTCTAATTACCGTTTTTTTGCCATTATCGCTGGAGTATTTCCTAAGTAGTATTTCAGAGGGTGTAGCAACGCAGTCTGTTCCAACTCTGCTTTAAGAGGATTTTTAAGTAATCAACAAAAGTTGGGACAACTGTACAAACTGTTTGCTTCAACTTTCAAGGCTTAATTTACTTTAATTGCTGCAGAACATTCGTAGGTTGTAACCTATTAGTTGTTCCCTGAAGGCCCATTTGTAATACTTTGTTTCTTTTTTCAGTTTTTGTTAATCTAATCTTTAAATTTTGGTATTTATCTGCTTACCATTTTAGGTCATTCATTGCACTTCAACTGATTAAATGTGAAGAAAACTATAAAAACTGAAATGTTCTAAAACTTTTGACTGGTAATAGATATACTCTACATATTGGGTCTGTCTGAAATTAGGCTTAGAGATACAGACACCACTGACAGTGTTAACTAAAAAACAAGATAACCAAATTACTCTGTTATATTGTCCACCTACAATTCTATTCTTAAAAATTTTCATTAAGAATGACGATCAACAACAACTCAAATTATTTTAATAGCACATTTCCATACAAAATTATGTAGGTCAAAATGCTTAAAAAGATGAAAAAGAAATCATTGCAAGTAAAAAGAAAAGTAATGAATTGGAAACATAAATATCAGCAGAGTTTCTCTGCAGCCTTTGTCGATTTTCATAAACCATTCAACTCAGTTGATCAAGCTGCCATATGGTACATCCTGAGACTTCACGGGATCCCGCAAGGTTGCTGGATGTCATGGCCGACCTGAACACTGGTACCGTTAGTGCTGTGCAGAGTGGAGGCAGAACCTCTGCATTTTTCCGAGTTGATTATGGGGTTCATTAGGGTTCTTGCTCCTACTCTGTTCAATGCTTGTATGGACTGGGTGTTGGGCAAGGTCGTGGGGTCCAATGGCTGTGAGGCATCTGATGGCAAAGAAAGATTCATGGATCTTGACTTTGCCGATGATGTTGTGATCTTTACAGAGCCAATGGAGGCCCTGATCAGGGCTCTCGAGAGACTGAGCGAGGAGTCTGAGTGTCTGGGCTTGCAAGTGTCCTGGATAAATACCAAGATCCAGGCCTTTAATGACAGCAGCAGTGTGTCTGTCTGCGGAAAGCATGTCAACCTTATCGACAGGTTTACTTACAGTACCTCGGCAGTGACATTCATGTCCCTGGTGACTCTTCCTATGAAGTCAGTAGATGGATTGGAAAAGCATGGGGGGTCATGAGGTCGCATCATGAAAGGGGTGTGTGGTGCTCCCCATATCTATTAAAAGGGATGAAGGTCCAAATCTGTAGTGCCCTGGTTCTCCCTGTTTTGTTATATGGTTGTGAGACATGGATGGTATCAAGTGACCTGAGATGAAGACTTGACTCCTTTGGTGCTGTGTCTCTAAGGAGAATTCTTGGTTACCGCTGGTTTGACTTTGTGTCAAATGAGTAGTTGCTCATGGAGTCCTGAATGAGGCACATTGCCTGTATTGTGAGGGAGAGTCAGTTATGGCACTACAGCCATGTGGCATCAATCCCCAAGGGTGATCTGGCTCGTAGAATCCTCATTGTTGAGGACTCAAGTGGCTAGACCAGGCAAATGGGTCACCCACACAACACCTGGCTTCGGCAGATAGAGGGTCATTTCTGGAGGGTGGGACTGGACTGTGTGTCTGCCTTGGGGTTTACCAACCAGGATCCCAAACTATTTTGTCATGTTGTGGGTGTGGCAACGCGCTGCACCAGTGCATGCTCCCCAAGCTGACCTGATCAAACTTTATTTAAAGTGCTTCTGTAAAAGCCAAATTTCTCCTTGGGGACAAATAAAGTTCACTCGTTCTATCTGTCTATTTGAATTTACTTTTAAAGTCTTTTTTAAAATGATAGGTCCAATGCTACAGTCAGATGGCCAGAAATGACAAAAAAAATTAAAAATTCTAGCCAGGAAGATGCAGATCAGATTCAAAGTCTTGTATTGCCATATTAAATCATTTTGCTTCTTTCTTTTAAGTAAAATTTAAGTCAGGATGAGAAATGTTTTTTTTTCAAAATGAAGTCTAAGGCAAATTATACTGAAGCTTGGCATACAGGGTCTAAACTATTAACTTCATGAGTAAGTTTACACATGGATATCTTTCATAAAAACAAATAATAGAAAACTTTAAAATGGACTAAAGGTTTCTAAAATACTTGATAGAAGTTCAGACAAGCACCTGAATCCTTGGCATTTTAGAACTTCTCAAAATTATTTACAGACTTATTCAGAATTCTTAAAATTGTGCTTGTTTATAAAAGAATATGTACTTTGCTTTATAAAATACTTTCAGCAATCAAGGATTCTGCATACTATTTTGTTTTTACTT
The DNA here is from genome assembly GCF_016835505.1 of Polypterus senegalus. Taxonomy (NCBI): domain Eukaryota; kingdom Metazoa; phylum Chordata; class Cladistia; order Polypteriformes; family Polypteridae; genus Polypterus; species Polypterus senegalus. The sequence continues at coordinate 242,460,853 of NC_053154.1, forward strand.
GGGAATGATAACTCTTTTTAGAAAGATAATTTTAAAATATCAGCTAAATAATTGTGCTGAAGCAGCACAGGTGTATGAATAAATAAGGAACAATGCAGGGCAGAAGATAAAAAATGTTTCTAAATGTAAAATATCATTTTTTTCACTACAAAGGGTTATGAAATTGATTAGTGGAAGTTATTTTTCCTCAGATTCTCTGCAAATAGTCAGTGCATAAGTCTTACAGTAATATATGTGATGTTTTTGATTATGCAAAATATAAGGCCATCAAATGATTCATGCTACAGTTGTGGTTGGTCCAATACACTTTATACAGTATGTATTTGCGGCGTGGCACAGTAGTTATCCTGCCCTCACCTAAATTCATTATTAAACTTGATGGCTAATGAAAGTGGATATAATTGCAATGAAATGCACTGAGGCCTCAAAAAGCTTACCATGATCGATGTAAGCCAAATAGAAGTAAAATCAATATGTAACCAATTAACTTGCAATTGATAACTTCTTATGTTCCAGATTTTTGCCATGCTCTCTCAGCTATGAACTTTTGATTAGCCCTTCATCAATTGTGACAATATCTTCTTCTTCCCTGATTGAAAGTTTTGTGTTGATCTAACCATATTCAGAGATCGAGACAAGAATTGTTCACTACAGCCTGCCTGCTAAGTAATTTGTCAATAATCCTGAACTGGATGCACAATGGATTGTCCAGGTCATTGCTATAAGATGAACCTTGTATACATTGAAATAATAAATGGTCAGTCTTTCTGAAGGCTTACAGTGCCAGTCTATGAAGGTTTACAGCTTTATTCCTGTTTATGTTCTTATATACAACATAATGTTGCTGTTTCATAGCTTTTCGGAAGTGTTTACTATATTTCACATGTTTTCTTTATGTTTAAGCAGGATGCTAGGGTAACTAGGTCAAAGTGACCGTATCTGTATGGACCTTGCAATTATCTTGTATCCTACCCTGAGCTGGTTTTTATATCCCACCCCTTTCTCTCTATCAACCTGAACTGAATAACTGGGAAAGAAAAATGGATTAACAGATGTCTTGTGTGTTTATTCATATTTATTAAGAGTAGTAATTCCAATAATTGTTTTTTCTTAACATGAAAACTAAGTATAATCACATAAATGCCATCCTTTGCCATTGGATCCCAATAAAACATCATTTATGTGCAAATACCGTATCCAAGGTTGATTTCTGGACCTTCCTCAATATGTAGATGGCTGAAAATGCTTATAAATTAAAATAAAAAAGGTGTGATAATATACTTAAAAAAGACTGTGTAACAACTTCATGAAGCCAGACACTTTCTTCAAAGTCTCCATGTTAAACTTACAGACTGCAGGGACAGTGCTCACAGTCACCTTTTTCTCTTGAGAGAACATAACCTGCCATTTGAAACTGATGACTCCTGGAAAGAAATCGAACCACTAAGCCTAGGACCCCTAGAGGTTTATTTTTCTCCATTATTTTCTCTTTCCACTATGTCTTTAGCTCATTGTATTTTCCTTTCTTTGTGCTGTTTCTATTTTATTCTGTACCTTACTGAAGTTTCTATTATACTGAAACTCTGGCAGGCCTTGAGTCGTTAAGTCATATTGCTGCTCAAGAAAATTGGGAAAAGAGCAGGGAGTGGGATAGGACATTGTTATGGGATGTCCTGTGGAGTCTACTATTCTTGCTAATATTGGATACTGGGCACAAAAGACATATAGCTGGATATTCCAGTACAGCAGGTGCACCTGCTGGTGAATATTTTGTGGTAAGCAAGTGAGAAGGCAAATAGGCACATGAGCTTATCAGTAAAGGTAGCAATCCTATTCAAGCAGCAGCATCTGTCTTCAACCGCAATAGCTAAATTTCCAGTAAGTATAATAATACATCATTATTAAATAACTCGTTCATTTTGCAAAATACTGTGAGGATTTTGCATGTTTACTTAGCTTCTTCTATGGTTATTTCTCCCACATCCTAAACACATGAGGTTGGTTGGTGACTATGATAGAGAAGCTCTCCACCAAGGGTTGGGTCCTGCTTTGTGCTTGGTAATAATTAGTGCATTGGAAGATGAATAGATAGATGCATAATTCTCCAACAACAACTTTGAACTTTGACATTGAACTGGATTAGCAGGTTACAAAAATGATGAATGAATGTGTAAATGATCATTTATTCTGTAAATAGTTGGTTGGTTGCTTGATTGGTTGGACGGATGGATGAATGGATGGATGCATGGATGGATGGATGGATGGATGGATGGATAAAATTAAATCTGTAACATCAATCGATTGCAACTAGTGCAGAATGCAGCTGCTAGGATCATAACTAGGAATAGAAAATCCAAACACATCTCTCCAGTTTTGATGTCACTACATTGGTTACCTGTGCCATTTAGAATTGACTTTAAAATACTGCTTATGGTTCACAAAGCCTTAAATAATCTCGCTCCATCCTATATTTCAGAATGCTTTTCACCTTACACTCCAAATCGTAACCTTTGATCTTCAAATGAGCATCTGCTTATAATTCCAAGAGCTAAACTTAAAAGAAGTGGTGAGGCGGCCTTCTGCTGTTATGCACCTAAAACCTTGACTAGCTTACCAATAGATATTCACCAGGCTAATACAGTGGAGCACTTTTAAAAACTGCTAAAAATACATTACAAACATGGCTTTCTCATAGATTCATTTTAGTTTAATCCTGATACTCTGTATATGCATTTAATTATCAATATCATTCCTGGTGGCTCTGTAAGCTGTACTAACCTCTGTTTTCTCTGCTGTTCTTTTTCTAGTTTTCTGTGGTGGCAATTTGCACCACCACCACCCAATCAAAGCACTGTGATGCCCCTACATTGATGGATTAAAGGACAGAAGTCCACATGACCGTCATCATCAAGTTCTTACATGTGAAACCTGAATACCATGAGGACTAATTGAGGTCATTTATGTTAGGTAGAATGCCTAGAGGGGGCTGGGTGGTCTCATGGCCTGGAACCCCCTGCAGATTTTATTTTTTCTTCAGCTGTCTGCAGTTTTTTTTTGTTTTTTCTGTCCTCCCTGGCCATCAGACCTTACTTTTATTCTATGTTAATTAGTATTGCCTAATTTTATTTTTTATATACATTTTGTCTTTTTTCTCTTTCTTCATCCTGTAGAGCACTTTGAGCTACATCATTTGTATGAAAATGTGCTATATAAATAAATGTTGTTGTTTTCGTTGTTGATGCATGATGATATTATTGATGTATGGCATAGAGGAAACAGATTTTGCCTCCAGAATAGACCTAACAGAAATAAACACTTTTGGAAGAAGGAAAACCTGACGCATTACAAAACTGGATGGAAAAAAAAGTTTGGTATTTTGGTGTTTAAATTAATGTAAGAGTAGTTACTCATGTGGGAAAATACAAAGAAACATTATCAAATTACTGATATTAACCAGTTCCAGATTTCCCCGTTCAAATAAAAAAAATTGTGTGGAATTTGCATGCTATTTCTATGTCCATATGGGTTTTCTTGAGGTCCTGTCTCTTCTTTCAAGTATCTGGGATTTCCTTACATCAGAGGGTGCCGGATCCTCTGTTACTTAAATTAGCACATTCAGAGAATGTTTGATTGAAAAGATGTTCGCAAAAACAGAGCAGAAAGAAATAAATAAATGGATAGATATACATACAAATAAAATGACTGCCTGTGCCTTTAATACTGTTTTAAGCTACAGTCCTTTTTCTATCAGACATAAATCCCAACCTAAGAAAACAGAAATAAAGAATTCATATAAAATATGAAGCATGTTTACTGAGAGACCTTTAGAATAGTTTTTTATTCTCTAAGATAAAAAGAACCACAATATTACGCCTTTCTGATAGCTTGCTCCTTGAGGGTGAGACTAGAGATGACAAGGTTACAAGACTTAAAGTCAACCTCTGTTACCTCCACTTAATCACTGCTTCCCTAGTCTCCGGAGAACTGTCAGAGTTTGCTGCATTTATTCCCCATAAACCAGGACACTTCATGTCCTTTTATGTCAAATCTCTACCCTTATCTGCTGCATTTCTGTTTTCCCAAAAATGTTATCTGTGTTTGATAGAAATATCATAAGATGTTACATTTTACTATCTAAGCATGCATGTGTTTCAAACATAGTGCTCGAATTAATTACTTGCTCAAAAACAGTACAAATTCAAGCAAATATATATAAAACCTTTTTTACATATTCTTTGTGCTGATAGTAAAAGCTTTCCGTTTACTGCAGAAAATTTATGATAGCCATTTTTCACTAAGGCGCCATGGTCGTGTTCGAGTTAGAGCTGCTGCCTAACAAGTCCAGGGTTCAACTTGTGCACATTTCTCCCTGTGGGTTTCTCGTGAGGGTCTATGGTTTTCTTCCCACATTTGAAATATGTATTTGATAGGTTAGCTGTTGATTCTAAATTGACACAGTGTGCATGAGTGGGCCCTGTTTTGACCTGGTGCCCTGTAAAGGTCTGATTCCTGCTTCCTGTCAATGCTTTGTGTCAGTTATTCTTAACTTTTTTAAATAAATACAGTCCTGTTTAGATGGTCTATTTCCTCTTATTTAACTAAAATGACTAAAAGAATGAGTTATAAAAATGGCTTCCCTTAACTTGATTATGGATGCAATATCTTAAAATAGGTAGGGCAATTGAGTTATCTTATGGAGTGAGACGTCTACACTATTTTAGCTTGCTTTAGCTTTATTGTTAGCATATGTTGTTGGAAATACTAAAGTGTCACCACAGGGAAGAGAACATCAGAATGTGAAATATACTTGTCCACTTGGCAGGTTCAGAATGTCATTCCTATCTTGAATAAAGGAAAGCTTGAAGACGAGCTGTCAGTCATATTTACTCTCTTTAGAAATACAGCATACAGTTGTAATCCTTAAATCAAGCATTCCACAATAAAATGCTATTACTATAGCTTGCAAATTATACCCAGAGTGATGTAAACAGGAAATAACTGTGGCACTATGGAGAAGGTGAGGGGGAATTGCATCAGATGTCAATGATTTATATTGTGACTTACTGTGTTTTAGACATTTAACATGACACTGTGAACCTAAGATGTTGAGTCTACATGAATATATCTCTTTATTATAAAAAAAATCTTGGTGGAAGGGAGACGAGACCTTAAACATGAGACTTGGTGCCATTTGCAATTTGACATCCCGCGAGACAAGGCAGTGACACATTTAAAACAAGTTCATGGACATCTAAGCTAGCAGTTGTTGGAATGTTTTTGGCAGGCAGACATCATGTGCTCCCAGCTGTTAAAACAACGACAAGTGACAAGCAGAATACGGCAGCAGCAGGAAGCCAGCTGATGATCCGACCGCTTCTCTTTAGTGTGCGTTCAGACCCCACCCCTCAATTCACAACGCCTGCAGCAGAGACGCGAAGTGGCAAAAGGACAGCTGCCGTACAGGCTTTTAAATGATCGACATGCAGCATGACAAGCAGAAGACGCAGCGAGCCAGCAGCAACAAGCCAGCAGATGATCCAACCGCTTCTCCTTAGTGTGCATTCAGCTGCCCCCCCTTCACAATGCTAGTAGCGTTATACGTCCTGCGAGAAAAAGATTTAACCATGCCCGGGGCCAGAAATAAATGACAAGTACAGTATTGTTTTTACAAAAGTTTTAAAGTAAAAGTGAAAATAATGCAAATGTATGTAACAGTTCCCATGAAAATAATCTCTTTATATTGTATATCCGTTAAACCAAACCCGGGGGTGGGCGAGCAAAGCAAGCAGGGGGCGGAGCCCCCTAGTTTTATATATATAAATTGCAGCGGAGAAGTCATGTGTTAAAGAAGTTATGAAAAAGAAAAAGAAACATTTTAAAAATAACGTAACATGATTGTCAAAGTAATTGTTTTGTCACTGTTATGAGTGTTGCTGTCATCAAAGATTTAATTACCATTATTTCTTTCAATCAGGTTTGTATTTGGAGAACGTGTTGTGTTTGTCAAGCGCTGTAAAGATAACAGGTTTCATTCATTGAAGTGTTCACTACCCAAATCGCTATGCGAGTATTTAGCGGCAGTGTCTCTATTAAGTTGTGGATTTGACTGCGAGTATTTAGCGACAGTGTCTCTATTATCTTGTGGATTTTTCTGCGAGTCACGAAGTTGTTTTCGTTTAGCTACATCAGAAAAAGTAACGCAACACCTCCTTTTTTCGTGTATGTATAAAAGGGGCCTGGTGTGGCGGAAGTGCTGGGGTAACAGGTCCCCAAGGCATTGGGGCGCCTCCTGGCGGTGACCACGGGCCCCTACAGGGTGGAGCTTCCATGCCCTGTACCCGTGGCCCCCAAAGCAACCAGGAAGGTGACCCCCACGTGATCCAGGGTGGGCACAGACCCACATCCGGTCATTCATGGCATCCCGGCCGGGTCATGGCCCCTGGCATCCCTGACAATATATACATATATATATATATATATATATATATATATATATATATATATATATATATATATATATATATACATATCTACATATATACACATATATACACATATACATATATATACACACATATACACACTCCAATCTACATTATATATATATATATAAACATATCTACATTATATATGTATGTATGTATGTATGTGTGTATATATAATTGTTGTGATGTGGGATTTTGCATATAACTTGATAAATGTTTTGTATGTCTTTATTTATATTTAGGCAAACCAATGTAATTTAGAGGTATTCATGTTTGCCTTCCCCATCCCCCTTTTTACGACTGTCTCTTTGTAATTTTATGACAGGATTTGGGGGGATGTCTTAAACCAGTTTTCCCCCACACAAAGCCAGGTTAGCTTAACATATGGTCTTGGGGGGTTGAGGTGTTAAAATGTACTATTTCTCCCATTGGTCTGAGATATGGCTGTTTGGAATTGGCTTGTCTCAGAGGCCTTTAAGTACCATGATATCCTATTGGTTCTAGGAATTGGAGAGAACATCTATAAATGTACTTGCTCAACCACATTCTCTCTCTGACCCACATATGATGAAGAAGCATCTCTCTCTCTAACCAACATATGATGAATAAGCATCTCTCTTGCTAACCTGTGATGATGAAGACAACACAATGAAGAGCACAGCTCAGCAGCCATATTGAACAGACATGTGGCTGAAAGCTGAGCACCAACGATGCCTTAACTAGAGACATTTTAAGTAACTACAAGTCTGTGTGCCACCTGAATTACACATCACCATTTTATCAGGTTGTATGGTTGCCAATATTCAAATGTACTTTGCATTTTGTTATTATTTATGAATATTATCAGTAATACATTATTTTATGTGTAACTTAACTCCTGCTTGTCTTTTTACTACATCTAATTGCCTGAGGTTATAGATATAGAAGGGAAGGTGGGGATAAGTTATATACAGTGGTAAGTCTGTGAGATTAGGCATTCTAAGGCTACATATTAATAATACAATACGGGAAAGTAGAGCAATATATATTACTCTACCAAGATAAAACAATTGGCGTAGTCGGCAGGATTTTGGGGTAACCAAGTTTTGCACCCTGTTTGCAAATACTGTTTTGATGTATGTGTTTGTTTATGTATGTGAATTTTAGGGCACCCAGTGTACAAATGCGGTGGAAGTAAAACATTGTTTGGTTGCTGAATGGAATATAACCAACAAAGTGTAGAGACTTCATGTGTGTCACAAGGACACCCGCATGTTTGTTAGTACTGGTGGTAGTGAGTCCCTAATTAAAGTGCTAGGGAGTGGTGAAAGATGCATGCATCATTCATACGGCATTTAAGTGGTTAAAGTGCTAGGGAGTGATGGGACATTCATTTGTCATTTATACGGTACTTATTCGTTTAGAATCTTTGTGTATGTATGTGTATGTTTGCTTACAGGGGCAAAAGTAGGCCAACCCATAACGAATTTGGCAAATTGTATTAGAGTAAATTGTAGACTTAGAAATGCCTAAGTTCATTTTAAAGTCAGCCATCTTCCAGTGGAGTGGCAGAGGGAAGCAGGCTAAAGCTAGGAAACCTGTAGTTCAGGTAGAGAAAGCAGAAGCTGAGCTGAGTGTGCCACAAAATGGAAGGGGGCTGGAAGGATTAAAAGCAAGAAAACAGAGATCAGGTTTAAAGAAGACAGCTGCTGTTATAAGAGGTTTACTAGCTTGTATTATTGGTAATAAGGAAGATCATGATAAGGAAGAAAATAGCAAAGTGAAAGAAAGTGAAAGTTATGGAATGTTGAGTGAGAGTTTTGAAAGATGTAACAGTTGGTGTGATAATTGTGAAGTGTTAGCATGTAGAACACCCACTGCTAAAGTAGAAAGCAGTGAAAGAAGTGGAAAAAAGAAATGTAAACCACCCATGGTGAAAGTTAGGGCAATAGTAACCAGATCGGACTGGAACCCTAAAACATGGGTGGGTGACTTACATGAGACAGATGAGTGCTCAGATAAAGAGAATGTGAGTGTGAGGAAAAGGAGAGAGATGAAAGGAAGGGAAAACAGCAAGGGTGTTTTCTTCCTTTATTCTCCACTGCACCACAATCTCCAGGTAATTCTGAGGCCTGTCCAGTATTTAAAGAGCATGCTACACTGATAGATATTTCACCACTGTTAGGAAAGGTAACCAGTGCTGCATTGAAATTTGATTTAGGACAAAGAGATCAGATAGAAGGCAGAGGAGCTGGTGAGTGTGAATGGCAATTGTTGACTAGAGGGCATGAACTGGATATTGGCTTAAGGATACTGAGTAAAGAAAGTGTGGAATTTAAACAAAGAACAATGGAAATGAAAGGAATTCAAGTGCTTGTGTGTGAAAGGTCTGAATGTGCTAGTGCAAGAATGGCTGAGTTGGAAAGAAAGTGCACCAGTTTAGGAGTTGGTTTGAATGAAACAGGACAAGCCAAAGAACAAAGGATGGGGGATGGTGCAGCAGGAAGCTCAGCTAGCAAGCCAGGAATGCACAGGGGTGTGAAGGTCCTAACAGCTGTGCTAGGGCCAGCAGTAATTAAAAAGCACACACACTTAGGTTCAGTGATTCGAAACCTGACTGACCAGTTGTTTAAAAAGACAGCCTATGAATCTCCATGCAATAAAATGGAGAAAAGTGAGCTGGTCTTTAGTAAAGAGCACAGGTCAGTTTTAGGAGCGATGCTGGATTTAGCACTTGGATTCTGGAGAGGTTTCAGCCCACACTTTCAGGTAGCAGTTACCATACAATAAAAAAAGGACACACAGGCAATGAAAAAAATAGAAGGGTAGCGCAGGAAGACAGGAAAGGGAAAACAGTTATTTCTATTTCAATTTTCTGGCCTTTGCAAAGTGCTACTTCTATTGTAAGGTTTTATGGACTTTGGGTTGGTGCAGGTAATAAATAGTGAAGGCAATTAGCAGAGTAAAATCCATGCAGGAGATTGGGTTACAATTGGCACATTGGAGTGGCATGGCACTAGCGGCTAAGCTGTTCCAATGAATGCCTGGAAGCAAATTTTGAGTGTGGCACCAGGTCGACAGCCAAGAAAATGAGATGGACAGAAACTGCTTTGTCACCTTCCATTTTGCAGACCTGCCTACATAGCAGAATGAAGAAAAGAACAAGCAAAGACAAAGACATGAAGAAGAACTGAAGAGACAGCAAGAAAAAGACACTTACTGGGGTTTAAGTGAGTAACAAGTCCACAAGTCATGCAATAATAGGACTAGTCACAACAGCTATAGTTTAAAAGGAAAGGTTTGTTCAATACTGCAGCAAATTTGGGTGTTTAGCACAACGAGTATGCATATGGTGAGCAAATAAGTCTAGGGGTGGCCTACGGGGGGAATGATGAGAGTTGCAAAGCTTTGATGTCTCATGGTGGTGATGCCAGCCTATACTGGTAAAGGCTGATGGCAGTCAAGAATTGCACCATGGGTAGGAAAGCACAAGAGGCAACTAAGTCAGCCCCAAATGTGTGCAGAGGGGCCACAGATGTTGGTTTGTGAACAGTTTATGCAGTGGCACATGTGCTGTCACTTGGCCAGAAGTGGTTGTACTGGCACCTGTGGCATGTTACCTTTCAAATTTTGATGTTAATTGTACAGTTGCAAATGCTTAAAAAGATAGTTTGAGACAGGGGTCTAATTAGCAGTTAGACACAAAACAAGCACAGATTAAAAATTCACACAATAGGCTAAATTGTAGTGGGCTAGTTTAGTGGAAGGTGTGGACTTGTCTCATTTTGAACCACCAGATCTGATGACACACAGTATGAAGACTGCAGAAAAGAAACAGTTGAAGCAAGCTGGAGCAGATACAAGTCATTAGGAGCGCTTCCAAGTTCTTCAGATTGTCTTTGAAATAAAGAAGATATGTAATGGACAAATGGTCAAGGACAACTTTTAAAACTGGGAGAGCAAATATTGCCAATCAATGCACAAGTTATGCATCAGACTCTTTAATTAATTTAAAAGACATTGGTTATAAAGACATTGTACAAAACATTCATCGGGGTGGAGTGTTGTTATGTGGTTTTTTGCATATAACTTGATAAATGTTTTGTATGTCTTTATTTATAATTTAGGCAAACCAATGTAATTTAGAGGTATTCATGTTTGCCTTCCCCCATCCCCCTTTTTACGACTGTCTCTTTGTAATTTTATGACAGGATTTGGGGGGATGTCTTAAACCAGTTTTCCCCCACACAAAGCCAGGTTAGCTTAACATATGGTCTTGGAGGGGTTGAGGTGTTAAAATGTACTATTTCTCCCATTGGTCTGAGATATGGCTGTTTGGAATTGGCTTGTCTCAGAGGCCTTTAAGTACCATGATATCCTATTGGTTCTAGGAATTGGAGAGAACATCTATAAATGTACTTGCTCAACCACATTCTCTCTCTCTGACCCACATATGATGAAGAAGCATCTCTCTCCCTAACCAACATACGATGAAGAAGCATCTCTCTTGCTAACCTGTGATGATGAAGACAACACAATGAAGAGCACAGCTCAGCAGCCATATTGAACAGACATGTGGCTGAAAGCTGAGCACCAAAGATGCCTTAACTAGAGACATTATAAGTAACTACAAGTTTGTGTGCCACCTGAATTACACACCACCATTTGATCAGGTTGTATGGTTGCCAATATTCAAATGTACTTTGCATTTTGTTATTATTTATGAATATTATCAGTAATACATTATTTTATGTGTAACTTAACTACTGCTTGTCTTTTTACTACATCTAATTGCCTGAGGATATAGATATAGAAGGGAAGGTGGGGATAAGTTATATACAGTGGTAAGTCTGTGAGATTAGGCATTCTAAGGCTACATATTAATAATACAATAGGGGAAAGTACAGCAATATATATTACTCTACCAAGATAAAACAATAATGTAGATAGGTGTGTGTGTATACATATGTATGTGCCTATATATGTGTATATATTTTGTGAATTTCCCCTTGGGATTAATAAAGTATCTATCTATCTATCTATCTATCTATCTATCTATCTATCTATCTATCTACACTGCTCACAAAAATTAAAGGAACACTTTTTTTATTGGCCTTGGAATGAAATCAATTAAACCTGTCTGATAATTTTCTGGTTGGTTAAGTAGCTGAGGTCATTGTTAATCACTTTCAGCTATATTGGTGTTCATGGAATTAAAGACAGGTGCACTAAAGTGGCAACAATTAGAAAACCCTCAAAACAGGACTGGTTTTACATGTGGAGGTCATTTCAAGTTTCTCCCTGTTGATCTTTTTTGGCTGGTTTTCCACTCGTGCTAGTTTTGACTTGAGTAATCATCTCTACTGGCAGTATGAGGCGATTCCTTTACCCTACAGAAGTTGCACAGGTTGTCCAACTTCTACAGGATGACACATCCACACGTGCTGCAGCAAGAAGGTTTAATGTGTCTCCCAGCACAATCTCCAGAACATGGAGGAGATTTCAGGAGACTGGTTGTTATTCTCGGAGAGCTGGACAGGGCCCAGGAAGGTCCTCAACCCATCAGCAGGACTGATACCTGCTCCTTTGTGCAAGGCGGAACAGGCTGAGCACTGCTCGTGCCCTACAGAATGACCTCCAGAGGGCCACTGGTGTGAATGTCTCTACCCAAACAATCAGGAACAGACTTCATGAAGATGGCCTGAGGGCCCGAAGTCCTGTAGTGGGCCCTGTGCTCACTGCCCAGCACCGTGGAGCTCGACTGGCATTTGCTCACTGGCGCCCTGTACATTTTACAGACGAGAGCAGGTTCACCCTGAGCAGCTGTGATAGACGTGAAAGAGTCTGGAGAAGACAAGGAGAACGATATGCTGCCTGCAACGTCGTTCAACATGACAGGTTTGGTGGTGGGTCAGTGATGGTCTGGGGAGGCATATCCATGGAGGGACGTACAGACATCTACTGCGTAGGAAATGGTGCTCTGACTGCCATAAGGTATCGAGATGAAATCCTTGAACCCATTGTCAGACCCTACACTGGTGCAGTAGGTCCTGGTTTCCTCCTAATGCACGACAATGCCCGGCCTCATGTGGCAAGAGTATGCAGGCAGTACCTGGAGGATGAAGGAATTGAAACAATTGAATGGCCTTCACGATCCCCTGACTTAAACCCAATAGAACATCTGTGGGACATTATGTTTCGGTCCATTAGGCGCCGCCAGGTTGCTCCTCAGACTGTACAACAGCTCAGGGATCCCCTCATACAGATCTGGGAGGAAATGCCACAAGACACCATCCGTCGTCTCATTAGGAGCATGCCCCGATGTTGTCAAGCATGCATACAAGCTCGTGGGGGCCACACAAGATACTGAAAAGCATTTTGAGTAGCAGAAATTAAGTTTTTGAAAAATGGACTAGCCTGCCACATCTTCATTTCACTCTGATTTTAGGGTGTCTACACAATTGAGCCCTCTGTAAGCAGAAAACTTTTATTTCCATTAAAAGACTTGGCATCCTTTTGTTCCTAAGACATTGCCCTGTCGTTATTTGTATAGATATCCAACTTCATATTGAGATCTGATGTATCTAATGTGTTTCTTTAAAGTGTTCCTTTAATTTTTGTGTATAGAAATTACATTTTGTATGTGAACATCCAAATTTCTGCCTGTGGTAATGTGCCTTACCGGCATTACCAGCAATTAAAGAAAATTAGTTTTGTGTCCTCTGCAGTGTTAAGAGAGAAAGGCTTTGGTTTGGGATAAAAGGAAAAAGGTGTAAAGAAAGGAAACTTGCCTTTTTGTTTTATATGGTGTAGAGAGACGTGTTCGCTGACGATATGAGTGCCTTTTGGGAAGCGTCGCGGCGGGTCTCGTGCAGACTGGAGAGACAGCCCTGCTATTAACTGGCCGGGATAGCACTGTCGGTCCTCCACGACCTCATAATCGTATACGTGCAAAAGAAAGTGCGAAGCGCCTTAATATTAGTTTGCCGTGGTCTAGAAAAGGGATCCCGTGTTTGCAGTTGTCTAGGCTATAGCTCAGGGAAAGGAGGAAAAAATTAAAAGTGTTTACCTTATATGGGCAGGCACTCAATTACATGGGAGGTGTGATGACATGAGATGGAACTCGGCCTCCCATGGCCATCGACCTGCAGTCTATTATAGTATATGGACGAAAAAATAGGTTCCAATTATGACCATTACGCATAGAATTTCGAAATGAAACCTGCCCAATTTTTGTAAGTAAGCTGTAAGGAATGAGCCTTCCAAATTTCAGCCTTCTACCTACACGGGAAGTTGGAGAATTAGTGATGAGTGAGTCAGTGAGTGAGTGAGTCAGTCAGTGAGGGATTTGCCTTTTATTAGTATAGATTATAGATATATTTTGTGCTACAAATGGCTAAACAGCTACAGATTTGAATACATGTTTCATAGCCAACTTCACATGCTATATAATCTAAGAGCTATTTCAGTCAGTCACAATGTTTACAACAGACTCACATTTCATATTACAGCAGGCACTGACAAGTGTTAACTTGAGTGTTCCTTTTGCACTTACACTTTTTGTATTTGTATTTCAGCTTTTGTTTTTGTAATTATTACTTTAGTTTGTCTCCACGTTTTTTTCATCATTCTGTTTGCATATATATGCATATTTACATGAAAACTGGTGGATAACTCAGAAATATCCCAGCACAGAATATGTTATACTATATGGCATCTTGATGCAGTGTTGAGGGTGTAAATTGTTGGATCTGATACCGTCAGGTTTCTATTGTCAAGCAAATAATTCCTCCTTCACAATGTCACCAAAGCTGATTTATTTTACCATCTTTTACACATCACTACTTTGTTTGTCGCATGCGCTGTCATTTTGTGGAGCAATTGTTTCTATGCTGCTGGGGAAATGACAGAATAAACATCACAACATGCAATTCCTCGGTATCTGACATTAATGGATTAAACCTCTACTTATAATGGAGAAACCTTTACATACTGGCTTTCTGGTGTTCACATTGGTTTTGGTCTGCTTCTGGATTGCGATTTCAGTTTTGACATTCTGATCAGATGATTTCTGCCTTTGATCGTTTCTTTGTTTTAACTACCTTCCTGGTCCTTTTCATTAAAACTGGACTATCTCAACTTGAGACAGAAAACTCAGATTCTCTTCCAGGCAATTGAATATTGCATTCTCTGAGGAATGCAAAGTTACATTTACAGCAATGTTTTGAAATAAAACTTTGGCAATACCAGGAAACAAAAGTATTTGTTTGATATTGCAACCTTTTTCAAAGTACACCATCCTGAGGCACATTACCAAGCACAGAAGAATAGAATGCAACAATCCAATGGAAAGTAACACATTCATTTATCTGTTTTAAAATCTATCTATCCATCCATTCACCATTTCAGGATGGCAAGAAACTGGTGCCTATTCATACAGCACTGGGCACAAAGCAGAATCCAGCCTTGAACATGACTACTGTACGCATTTATCTTGGGCCAATTCATAACCCTGTTCAATCAAATCAAGTTATAATACAAAGTCCAAGAAAAGATCCATCAAAAACATTATGAATTGAAAAAGATAAATACAAGGAAGAGACTGCAAAAGTCTAAAGTAAAAAAAATATATTTCAATCCCACACAACACGCTTTCTATTATATTTTAGATTTCATTTAAATGGAGCTTTCTCATTCATTAATGAAAATGACGGGGACGTATTTAGAGTGCTTGATTTCTCTCAATGCACTCAATTTGATGTTGGAAGAACATCAGGACACCCACCAGAAGAAATCTGTCTTTCAGCCAAATCTGTCACAATACAATTTTGTCACAAAGCTGTCTTTTTTACCAGTACTGCACATCCTTAGAAAATGTACTGTTTTTATTTGTAACAAATTTATTCTATTTTCTTCATAATATGATATTTAACATAGCCACCAAAAATCTGGACAGAAAGGGCAATTTCACCTTAAAGAATTTTTCATAAAGAATTTTTAGCTTTTAAAACACAGCCTACTTGTCGGTTTTTATTTTAACACTCCATGGGTTACTTGTCTTTCTGATCATAAACTAAGGTCAAAGACAGCAGCCTAAGCTCATATGAGGTTTGCAGGCAACCCAATCTAAACAAGAAATGTAATGCCGTCACCATGGAAAGGCAGGATGGCCAAGTGAGGCTTATATTTATAATTTTATAGTGACTTGTCTATCCTAGACTGTAATGTATTGTCATGTGGCACTATGATAAGTCCCCAGTGATCTATTTTTGTTCACAGCCTTGCTTACAATTTATCATTGTGCCAAACTTACCAAAACCATATATTTTGCAATCACCCTA